>NW_019419847.1:0-626 GCF_000390285.2 Anoplophora glabripennis
TTTTTCAACAGGACGGTGCTCCTCCGCATTATGCGTTAATTGTCCGTCAGTATTTGGACCAACGATTTCTAGGGAATTGGATTTGGAGAAGAGGCAGCATTGAGTGGCCTTCACGATTATCGGATTTATCGCCCCCTGATTTCTTTTTGTGGGATATCTAAAAAGTAAAATCTATAAAACACAACCAGCGTCGCTGGAAGATTTGCATCAAAGAATCGTCGACGAATGCCGTCGAATCACTCCGGAAATGCTTCGGAATGTGCGCACTTCGAACAAAACCTTTACTCTTATATGGAAGCGGGCGGTCATCACTTTGAACATTTAATCAACTAAGTAGTATAAGTAAGCAACTAAACACAATTTAAATTTTAAAATGAAAATTTTTTCAAAGTATTGCGCAAAATTATAAAATTTAAGGTCTGTTGTAAAGAGAATTGTAAGAGCTTTCAAAAGATATATTACTCAACCCCCAATGTCATTTAAATATTTTGGGGTGATGCTTACCCTTGCTTGGGGGTGAAAGTGGCGGAGTCAAAAATACCAGCAAAGAATGTCCCCCTTTAATATAAAATCGACGGGTCTGAGCGTTTTTCTACAATCTTGACGCAGTTCCTGAAAATGGCTCT
>NW_019419847.1:748-3237 GCF_000390285.2 Anoplophora glabripennis
TATACAGGGTGGGCCACCAGTAACGCCTCGGTCGCTAGTGACCAAACGGCAAATGTTACAGAAACCTGTTTAGGTGGGTATGTGTAGGTTGATTACGGCTACATTTTAAAAATATTTTGAAATATACAGGGTGTCCAGGAAAAGCGTACCATATCAAAGTTATGTATTTTTAAATGGAACACCCTGTATTTTACTGCATTTTTGAGAGTAGGTTCCCTATACCTATCTCTAACGGCATTGGAGATACATATTTGTGCCGTTTCGTTTTTTATCGATTTTTTTGTAAGATGTATCCACGTGTCTTTATCGAGGTCTTTATTTAATTAGTTTGGGTTCTTCTTGATGACGTCTCTTTAAATATAAGGAGAAAATGTGAATGCAATTAGATGGCGCACCTGCACATTTTCCATTTTCTGTGAGAAATTATATAAATCGAAAATTTAGTAATAAATAAATAGGTAGTAATGGTCCATGTCAGTGGCTACCTAGGTGTCCAAACCTCTCGTAATGGACTTCTTTGTTCGGGCTGTATAAAAATCACAGTGTTCCACCTACTACTTGCGATGATGTGAAGGGAAGGATTAGAGATGCATTTGCCACAATCACCCCAAATATTCTAAGGAATGTGAGAATATCTTTTGAAGATAGAATAAGATGATTCAAGAGAATAGTTATCAATTCGAACATCTATTAAAATTTTTCTTTGTTTCTTCTGAAACTAAAATTTTCGTTAATAAATATTTTTCATGTTCATTAATAATTCAGTTACTTACTACAAACATATTTATACAAAATTAATTACCTTTTTATATTTATTCTGCTTATAAAATAATATTTTTTATTAGAAAACTTTTTTGAATATTGTCATGATAATGATAAAAGGAAATTTTACTTTTAGAAGAAACTGAGGGTTACTTTCGCTGTACAGCAAGAATAAAACGCTCTCTCAACGGTAATAATAAAGAATTTTATTGAAAACTAGTGTACGGAAAACTTGTGTATGAAAAGACGTGTTGACGGTGTGAGTGTTCGTTGGAGAGTGCCTGTGGTTGAAGTCGGTCGTAGGTAGCTTGGTTGTCGGTGGCAGAAGTCCCTGGTCCTGGCGCCACTCTGCAGGGGTCGGCTTCCGGAAACCCCGTGGTGCGTCCGGCGGCGTTCTTGACGTTGTGCTTAAAAATGGGTCACTTGCAACATGTGTACCCACACACCCCCCTGCCAGTATGGATGATATCACAGAACTTGCAGTGTACACTGACTCGACTTTTTCGCGAAGGCAAACGGAAGAGGCTTATGGTCGGTGTAAATCGCGAATGTTCTTGCCTCGACCATATGCCGGAAGTATTTGACTGCTTCGTAAATCGCAAGAAGTTCGCGGTCATAAGCAGCGTATTTGTACTGAGCTGGGTTAAGTTTTTTCGAAAAATACCCTAGCGGTTCCCAATCGTTCTCAACTTTTTGTTGCACTACGGCACCAATTGCAAAGTCAGAAGCGTCACACACTAGAGCGATTTGCGTATTTTCGCCGGGGTGCGCGATCAGAGCTGCCTGTGCTAAGCTCTCTTTAGCCGCCTCGAAAGCACTTTTCGCGTTTTCTGTCCAATTTATGGGTGCTTTCCCTTTCACATCCCCTTTAAGCAGGTCATTCAGTGGCGCCTGGGTACCTGCTGCGTTGGGTACGAACCGGCGGTAAAAGTTAAGTGCGCCAAGGAATTGTCGTAATTACTTTATTGTCGTAGGCAGCGGGTAGTCTTTTATTGCCTCGACCTTTTCGGGCAGCGGTCGCGTGCCTTCACTTGACACCAGATAGCCGAGGAATTTCACTTCGCTTTGTCCGAACACGCACTTTGCGGAGTTAATTACGACGCCGTACTTCCGCAGTCGCTGAAACAGTGTTTCCAGGTGACGCAGGTGTTCCTCTTCAGACGATGATGCTACAAGGATTTCGTCGATGTACGCGTAGCAGAAGTCCAAGTCGCGTAAAACATCGTCGATGAACCGTTGAAAGATTTGAGCTGCATTGCGTAACCCAAAGGTCATATGCGTGAACTCAAATAACCCGAAAGGTGTGGTGATCGCCGTCTTAGGAATGTCTTCTTCCGCGACGGGGATTTGGTGAAAAGCGCGAATCAGGTCGATGGTCGAAAATAATTTCCTACCTCGAAGTGATTGTGCAAAGTCCTGAATATGTCGCACAGGATATAGGTCTGGACGCGTTCGTGCGTTAAGCCTACGATAATCGCCACATGGTCGCCATTCTTCACCCTTTTTTGGCACGAGGTGTAAGGGTGACGCCCACGCACTGCTCGAAGGACGGGCGATACCTAATTTTAGCATATCGTCGAATTCCTTTTTCGCTGCTCGCAATTTGTCTGGCGCTAATCTACGCGGTTTCTCAGCGACGGGGGGACCAGGTGTTGTTTCGATGTAGTGCCTGGTTTGGTGTTGTACAGCCGCAGAAGGAGCTGCAGGACGCGTAATGTCCGAATACT
>NW_019419847.1:5881-7555 GCF_000390285.2 Anoplophora glabripennis
CGCTGTGCCGGGCATTACTGTCTCCATAACTGCGTCGGCCACCTCCGCGACATCGTCCAACGCGGCATTCTTCTGTGTCGCGAGAATTGCCTGTACACTAGACGGCAGGCGCCCTATCCACAGCGTGCGTAGGAGCGAATCGGAAACGGTAGATCCTGCCAAAGCCTTTAATCTTCGCAAAAACTGGGACGGTTTCGAGTCCCCGATTTCTTCGCGCTCTAGGAGTCGCCTCGTTTTTTGTTCCTGAGACGTACTCAGTCGTCTTATTAAAGCTGCCCTAAGTGCGGAATAAGGCTTGTCTTGGGGTGGATTTATCAACAGGACGCGCACTTCACACATCACGTCCCTATCTAAAGCAGTAGCGAGGTAGTTAAACTTTGTTTCTTCACTTGTCACACGCGCTAGCCGAAAACTTCTGGCCACTACCTGAAGCCACATCTCTGCATCGTCCGAGATAAATGGTGGAAGTTTCATTGCGACATGGTTCACTTCCGTCGCGGCATAATTTTCGACTTGGTTTTCTTCGTTGAGGCTCATGTTGCTTGCTGCGTTGCGCGAAATATAAACCACTCTAATTGCACAAAATCGCGTACTTTCGCTGAAAAGATCATGTCGGGGTCACCACTTGAGGGTTGCTTTCACTGTACAGCAAGAATAAAACGCTCTCTCAACGGTAATAATAAAGAATTTTATTGAAAACTAGTGTATGGAAAACTTGTGTATGAAAAGACGTGTTGACGGGGTGAGTGTTCGTTGGAGAGTGCCTGTGGTTGAAGTCGGTCGTAGGTAGTTTGGTAGTCGGTGGCAGAAGTCCCTAGTCCTGGCGCCACTCTGCAGGGGTCGGCTTCCGGGAACCCCGTGATGCGTCCGGCGGCGTTCTTAACGTTGTGCTTAAAAAAACCTTAGAGAAACTTCCCGTTTCTCTGATACTGTGTTTACTTGAATGATTATTATTATGTTTAAATATGCGCGTTGATAGTAGGCAACTTTTCGCAAAATATCAGTTTTCTAAATCTATTGTAGCAAAAACTTTAATAAGAAAACTGATATGGTAGTACCATATTATTACCCGTATCTCGGATGTAGAATCGATTAAGAAAATAATGCGTATAGGTTTTCATCTTTTTTGACTTACACACTGAAAGAAATGAGCTTTATTCTTTATTAGAATTCTATATGCCATTATAAGACCATTGTATACTATATATGTGACAGTTAAACAGGTGAATATTGAATATAAAACGCGTATTGCTAGCACAGTTGTATAGTGACTATAAACCTTATTTCTTTATTAAATTATTGTATAACTAGTATACAACGTTTTTTATACCCTTTACGAAATAATAACAATAACTGTTATTAAAGTGTTCCATATCGTTATTAGAACATCTAGTACTGGTTATAAGTTTTATAATATTAAATGTATTAAACTGTTGTATACTCTGTATGAGTTAAAAAAATGACATTAAGTTTTCAGAAATTTTATTGGATAACTGTAATTACAAGCTAAGGTTCGAATGTAAACATAAAACATACATTTAAGTATTAGAAATGATGATATGATCGCTCCCAAAACTGTCCAGTTTATTTTCTTATCAACGATGCATCCGTATTTTCTTGTATTACATGAGAATTTGCACTATAACTCTTCCACCTTAAGAATGAAGCATCCCC
>NW_019419848.1:0-7553 GCF_000390285.2 Anoplophora glabripennis
ATTAAAATGGAACTTCCCTCATCGGGTAGTACGCAATGTTACGAATGGTTTTCACGATTTAAAAGTGGTGTCAGCCAATTGAAGATGATCCTCGACCAGGAAGGCCTTCGACTTCAACTGATGACTCCCATGTTCAGAAAGTCAAAGATCTGGTGTGTGTTAATCGCCGATTGACTGTGAGAGAAATTGCAGAAAAGGTTAGCATCGTAATTGGTTCATGCCATAAAATTTTGACTGAAAAATTGAACATGCACCGGGTTGCAGAAAAATTTATTTCTCGTTTGACAGAAAGAAAATCGTGTGGACGTTTGTCTACAGCACCTTGAACAATCCAATGACGATGAAACATTCATTCAAAGGGTCACAACGGCAGATGAAAGCTGGGCTACGTTAAATCATTTATAGATTGGCATAAAGTCTCTATACCCAAAGAAAGAAAGCAGTCTCGATCCAATGTCAATGTGATGCTCACTGTATTTTTCTTCTTTAATGGAATTGTGCCTTTTGAATTCTTGTCTCAAGGTATAGCGAGACAACTCATGGTTCTTGCACCATGACAATGTGCAGGCACACTCTTTGTCAATTCTTCAGTTTTGCGCCAAAAATTAGATTACTGTTCTCCCTCACCCTCCTTATTAGCCAGACCTGACTTCTTGCGATTTTTTCTTATTTCCGCAATTACAACTAGTGCTAAAAAGATGCCGTTTTCAGACTATTGATGACATCAATGCAAAGGCCATTTCAGATGAAACTGTCCAGTTTCATTAAAAAAATAAAAACGAAAATTTTAATCATAAAATTTCGCTAGAAACAGACATTCTCGAACAAATTACAAATGAACAAATGGCTACAAATAAGCGAGTTACTGAAATCAAATGAGATGGTGCTCCGCCATGCATAAACCATAAGCAGTAACGCAAGTTACTAAGTACAACATCAAAAACGACCAATAGTTGATTTTCAATAAAGTCACGGCATGTATTGTTGTCTTATTTTAATAGAAGAAAGAAAGTCTTCAATAAGGATTTTCATATGCCGATTGATGGTTGTGAACATTTTGTAAAGTTCCTACTTATCGGTAAAAATTTAACAGATGAGGAAAATTGTCGGGTTATATTTGCACTCTTTGAATATAGTGCGGATGAAACTGATGAAATCTTTGAAATTTTTTTTGTGTGTTACATTAAATAAAACACATATTTTTCTCAAGTACTTGTTTGCTATTGATTATATATTATGTTTTATTATCTTCCAATTAAGGTTTTCCAATATCATGAGTACATTTCACAAAAGTTCCGATTTTGTAGAACCTCTGATCGATGATTAAGAAAGTTTTTGCTTCTAAATTTTTCCTAAAATCTGACAATATGAAATAGGTATACAGTTTTGTCAAAAAAAAGGGGCGATTTAAAATTTGTATCTAAAAAGATATTATTCATTTATTGACATTCTTTAATTAAATAATCTTAAACTATATGTTAGATTTCAATGATCTAATTATGAATCAATGCCCTGGTTAAATTTGTAACATTATAACAACTTGTATTTCAACAACATACTTTTTATGGTATAATAAAATTGGGCAGACAAACTAATGTCATATTTATTTGTGCAGCATTTATTGTGGATGTGTGTTAATTATACAGTTTTGGTGGAACACTTAAGAAAAGTATTACAAAACTTGCATAGCATTACTTAGTCCTCGTAGCATTCCTGTATGACTATAAAATCCTTTCTTGTTTAAATTGAACTGACGTTTGTTTGTTTTGTTAAGAATGAACTGTTAACTGTTACATACGGTTAGATAATCGACGAGTGTATGCAATAACGCCTCTACATTTTCGCGGTTCATCTATTTTTATCATCCGACGTGTGGTTATGCCAATGTACTGGTTGGTTAGTTTGGTCTTGTTCTCTATAATGTTTTCTATATGTCTGGCGTTCGTGTTTATTTGAATTAAAAGCTAAATTTAAATTGGCGGAAGACTGGCCTACTGGAAAATTCAATGAAACCGATATTCACTTCATCTTAAATTGACCTGAAACCTGAAAGTTGTAAGAGGAAGAGTAACCAAACATTGCTTGATTTATTCGTTATGAGAGGAAGCTTGTCCTGCTCTACTTTATAGCTATATATAAGTAAACAATGAAAAAAAATGTTATTAATATGATCAAATAAAACGTGAAACTTTGTTCTTCCGTATCTTATAAAAAGCATCATGTCGACAACTACTACCAATATTATTAAAAAAACTTGAATATGATTAATTCGAGGTACTAAAGATAAAGTACGAGTTTCCTTTTACATAAATGTTGGAAGAGTTTTCGCCCTAACAATCTGTTTAATTTGACTTTTGCTTATTTGGAGTATGTCAGTAGTCAGTTTTTTTATCATTAATTTATGTCTATCTATTTTTTCCTTTATTTTTAACCCTATTGATGTTCTTCTACAGACAGATCTCGATGGCACGTGTTTAAGTTTGGATTACAATTTTTTTGCTTTCCAGTAACACAACTATTTTGAGTCTAGTGTTGACATTAAATATTCCCGCAACAGTTCAACTGAGTTTTAGATCCATCAGTGTGCCACTAGTGTTCTAAGCTGACAGACTATTTCTGCCTTATCATCTCGACTAAACCGAGTGTTTTGTTTCATGGCTTAAGTTCAACTTTGCAGCCATGAATCAAAACGTTTATTGACGAAGGCTTGTGATTATTCGTGTAATGATGTCGTGTGCTTGGGTTGAGTATCCTCCATAGATGAGGGTTCAGAATAGTTTGAGGTAGCTGGAGTGTTTTTTTATATTTAAAGCCTTAAACAGACACAGTATTTGCAGTTTGGATAGCTCTAGTTCTGCATTTCTTTGATCTGTCTTTGGCCACCAGATTATGATTGTGTCTTCAACTGTCCTTGAGTAGGGACATATTCTGCTTTGATCATTATAGTTATTGGTATATTTAATATAACTCGCTGTTGTATGAACAACATTATGTCATTGACAGTGTCCATTATAAATCTTTTTTTTTAAATATCTAATGGATTTTAAGAGATTAGAAATTTTTTTAGGGAAGAAATACCAACAAAAATTATTTCATTTACCTAATATGAAACACTACACTTCCAAAGAAACGACTAATGCATTGTGTTTTTGATCTTGCCAATGACAACTCTTTACAAGCATCTGGAATTTACGCCGAAATGTATCTTCTGCGTATTACTCATCATCACACCTTGTACGTCTTCATGAATATGTGTGGTCATCACCGCGAAATATGACGGTATGGTCCATCTTAACAGAATACTTTTTATACCCTTTTAACATGCAATGAATTTAAGAACTTTTACAGGAGATTTTCCCAAAGTCTTGCATTCTGGAAAAGATTGGCAATGTTCCGGTTTCCATACGAAGTCTTTTAATAATAACTAATCTTCACAATAATCACATACGGACATAACATAATTCACGTGCCTTAGCTGAAGTTCATCATCAACAACATCATTTTCTCTGAATATGTGGATTGGAATTCCTGAAGGGCTACTTAATTGGCCTACAATTTCTACCTAGAATAAAAAGAGACCCATTTGGGTATTATTTTCTCTTGCATTACTTCTTGAAGATGTACTTCTAGGCCTCAGAACTCCACTTACTTAAAACGTGGCCAACTTCAATTTTCCTATTCATTTCTGTATATGGAAACTTTTAAAGACTTTCAGATATTCAAGAATTGAGAAATCGCATTATTGATTCATGTGAGACAATTGAAGTCGACGAATTTTCTCGTTCAGGCACCCGATATTTGCTAATAAAGGTAGTGATGGTCTTAGGCACTGCATGAGCATGCCGTTCTGATGAGTTATGCAAACTTACTTTGGACAACGTCAGTTTCAAAAATTTCGATGACATTATTGTAGTTACAATTCCAGATTCTAAAAATGGTATGTCACGTAAGTTTACAATTACTTCTCGTCTGACTTCTGTTTCTCACCTAGAAATTCTCAAGAAATATATCAAGATTAGACTGGAAATTAAAACTGAGATATCACGCTTTCTTCACCTTCTATAACTCCTAATTAGATTACACAGTTTTTGAAACTGAAACATCCTGAAACATATACAGGCCTTTCATTCCGAAGAACATCGGCAACGTTACAGGAGTTGATGTATTAGCAGTCAAGAGACATGGTGGGTGGAAATCATCCACAATTGCAGAAAGTTATGTTGCTGACAGTTTAAGTAACAAAAATTAAATAGCCAACAGGATTTTTTGCAATGACACTTCAACTCCAGGTTGTAGTAGTATGTTGCATCATGCTGTTTTAATGGATCAGTCAGATAATATTGAGCCTCCGGTGACTGAAATGGAGCGGTCAAATCATTTTGAAAAAAATGTGGCAATTAGTAAACGCGAGGGGAATAATTATCCAGATTTTATAAATGTTATTAAATGTAATAACTGTACAATTACTATAAATAATCATTCATATTATTCGGTGGGAGCAGATAATTTTTTTTAACTTTCTCCATACTTAAGGAAAAAATAAAAGCAGCATTTTTTCTCTCATTTGAAGGCCGTTAATTTTCAACAAGGAATCACCTCTTTAATTCTTTCGCACTTATTTATTTACACCCTGCGTTCTATTTCAGTAAACTCGTAATAGGATAAAATTACCTGAGCGAACTGCCATAAATAAATTCAATGTAATGCGTGTAGTACGTCGCCAACCTTCAAATTCTGCACGATAAAATCTCCGCCAATTACTCGATTGCCGTTCTGCAATTACTTTATTGCAGTTCAGTGAAGGAAGAAATAGAATCCATCAGACCATAACTCAGCCGGTTCGGTGTGTCAAACGAGTTATAAATGAGCCAATAACCGATGACAAAACTCTAGACATTCAGCAGACTGCCCGAGCAGACACCACCTAGACAGAATTCCTTATAAGTACGTAACCATAACCAGATTCTAGACTTATATCAATGAGGTAGCCGTCTCGAAAAGTACGCAGCGTCCTCGAACTTTTACAAGTTATAGTGGAACATGTGGAACTGATCTGTTTACTACTTAATGAAAGATATGCTGTGTGCAAAATAATTCTGAGATTAAATTAACCCAGTTCCATTAAATGGTACAAATATGTAGACGTATAAAAAGTTTACAGATGATTCCGAGAAGTAATTTATCTCGGGCAATAGTCATTCTTTTCGGAAAATGAACACTTTATCGTCTTAAACAAATCTTTTTAACTGAACTCTAAGAAAACATACATTGAAGGCTTCAAGTCAGAGAAGCGCATCAAACTTTTTCATCAGTTGGTTTTTTTGTGGTCGGTTTTTAGAAATATATTTATTTTTAAAGTGGAAATAACTAAACTCCTTGGCAATTAACAATTTAGTTAAATCATAGTCGATCTCCATTCATAGTTTCAAATTTTTCATAGAAAATGTTTAGAAATGTGGTTTTAATAGATTCTTTCTGTTTCCTCTATAATTTTCGAATTTTATCTATGAATTTTAAAAACTGCCACATTATCGTTTCCTCTCTGTATAGTATCTTTTGAAGGTAACATGTTATAAGTACTACCAGAAAATATAAAAATAACAAATAACTTTATATTATTCAGGGTCATCTCTTACGAAAATGTCAGAATCAGTTGCAATTTTATTGTCTTTCAAGAACGAAAACTAAACTATGATTCATTCAGTAATTTTTCTTAGAAATGCATTATCAGTTAAAAAAAAATAATTCAGCATCGTGTTCCAAAGATGTGCTGTTTTCTTAGGATAACATGGATATAATGTGTGATATTACTGTCTGTAATATCAAGAGATATATGGACGATGTGTTTTAAAAGTAATGTGTTACATTCTTTTGGTTATAATTCCCATAGTATTTTCAGTATGTCTTGGCTTAGATGTTCTTATGAATGTAGTGGTCACCTAATTTGATCCGTCCGTTCTCTATCCGAACTAAAACACACCTCTTCTTAGGCCAAACAAATAAAAATTTTACGCGAAAAAAGTCCTATCCGCGAGATAATTGTAAAATTGTCTAAAGGAACATAATACAAGACATCTCTCATCTCGTGAGTCAAAAAATTTTATTAGCTAACTTTTCTATTTAAACAAATAATTGAGGAAATCAGTTTTTTCACTTTGCAGGGAAAACCATCAATTTTAGCGAAAAGTGACTCACAGACAGCTTGTAGGGATGGACGATAGCTTCATTTATTTATTTAATAATAACACAGGTCAACATTTGATCTAAGAATAATCACCGGACCTGACCAGGGTACTTATAGGTTTTTTGGATAGCTGATTCCGAGTCCGAGGCTGGCTAACCTCCACCACGTCAGGTTCAAGGTCATTTGAAGGCCAAATGGCCAAAAATGGTCTAAAAAATCTGAAAAAATTCATACGTATGTTTTTGGGGTAGCCGAGTTCAAAGCCGCTGCTATTTTTACCATTCAAAGACATCTAAAGGTCGTATCAAGGTCATTTGGAGGCCAAATCGAGAAATATGGTCTAAAAAATCTGAAAAAATTCATACGTATATTTTTTGGTTAGCCGAGTTCACAGCCGCTGCTATTTTTAGCATTCAAAGACATCTAAAGGTCGTATCAAGGTCATTTAGAGGTCAAATCGAGAAATATGGTCTAAAAATCTGAGAAAATTTATACGTATGTTTTTGGAGCAGCTGAGTTAAAATCCGCTGTCAGTTTCACCCCTGAAGGACATCTGGAGGTCATATGAAGGTCATATCAAGGGCATTTGAAGGTCTGAATGTCAAATCGAGAAAATCGATCTAAAAAATCTGAAAAAATTATACGTATGTTTTTGGGCTATTGGGCTAGCTGAGTTCAAAGCCGCTTCGTAAGTTAAGTACATCTAAAGGTCGTATCAAGGTCATATCGAGGTTATTTGTAGGTCAAATCGAGAAAATCGGTCTGAAAAATTTGAAAAAAAAAGTATACGTATGTATACGACTCCTGACCGAATGAGGCGAAAACATAAAGGAGGCTAGCCAGTTACGGCAATTTTCCGGTCAGTTAGGTAGAAATATAAGCGTGTCCAGCCAATTAAGGCAAGACGAGTGAATGTCCTAGCCAGTTAAGGCATGCACAAGAATGTGTCCAGCCAGTTAAGGCAAGACGAGTTAATGTTCCGACCAGTTAAGGCAGTAAAAAGAGTGTGTCCAGCCACTTAAGGCAAGGCGACTGAATGTCCCGGCCAGTTAAGGCAAGAACATAAGCGCGTCCAGACAATTAAGTTAAGACGACTGAATGTCCCGGCCAGTTAAGGCAAGAACAGTAACGTGTCCAGCCATTAAGGTGAGACTTTCACCCCATGTACACTTTACTGTTTTTAAAATTGTTTTCAATAAATGATTCCAAAAACATACATACACTTTCATTTTTAAAAAAGAAAAACTTCTTAATTTATCTTTTAAATGAACATTAAATTGACCTTGGACTGACTAAAAAATAACCTTGAAATGATCTTTAGACGTTTTTAGATTACATCACAGTATAGCTCAGAAAACTCAAAAACATA
>NW_019419849.1:0-2365 GCF_000390285.2 Anoplophora glabripennis
CTATTTTACACAATATGCGCCATTGATCTCGGTCTTTTCGTTTTTGAAATGGGTATTTACCGATCGCCGGAGACGATTAACCACGGAACACTTAGGGCAACTGTTAATTATTTTCTACAATCGCTTTCCTTAAGAGTGAATAAATTATTATTTTGGTAACTTTTGCTGATACTACCTACTATACCTATATATTTTCCCCACATATACCCTTATACCACATTGCAGCCGCCCCAATATTTCCGATCTGTAGTAGGAATTAAATATGTAGTATTTTCCTATAATATACTGTCATATGTTACTTTATATCCAAACTAACTGCCATCTTTTAAGGGGCACCGCTCTGAACGATAATTACGTTTATTGCAATACGGCATACAAACATCTATCACGTTCCATAAAAATGGTACAATACAAAAGTGACGATTATATTACGGTGCTTAAAGATAATTTTTTAATTGTTTAAAAGTGTTTTATAAGAGTACCTAATGTTTGTTCCGATTCCGATCAATTGTTGAAAGGCTACAGAAAAATACAATATGGTCTTTAGAATAATATTGTGTTAAAAAGAGTCCTAATAAAAATGTTTTATTATAATATTCAAGAATAGTTTTATAGATGTCCACAAATTAATAAATAATTGTATCTTCAGAAAAAGGGCGAAATTTGAGAAGTGACGAGATCTTGACATGCGGCATATGGTTTCCCGTATATTTTTGTCTCCTGAACACGAATCCATAGTCTGTTTTGCTCCACCACCCTTCAGTTTTCCGTAAATCGCTGAATACCTTCAGAAAGTCGTTAAAAATCTTCAGTAAAATGGAGAAATTTGAGAAGTGACGAGATCTTAACACGTGGCACATGTTTTACGACGTAATTTTACTTCCTGAATCCGAATCCGTCGTCAGAATTACTCATTAACCCTCTAGTTTTCAAAAAATCGCTGAAGATTTTCAGAAAAAGGCGAAATTTGAGAAGTACCGAGATCTTGACATGCGGCATATGTTTTCGGACGTATTGGTACCTTCTGAATCCGAATCCAATGTCAGATTTGCTCCATCACCGTCTGGTTTTCAAAAAATCGATGAAGATCTAAAAAATGGCAAATTTGTAGAAGTAACGAAATATTCCATGATGATGACCACTATGAGTCATATACATATAAATATCTCGTTACTTCTACAAATTTGCCATTTTTTATATTTTCAGCGATATTTTGAAGACTAAAGGGTTATGGAATAATTCTGACAACGGATTCGGACCCAATAGGTAAAATTACGTTGAAAAACATGTGTCACGTATTAAGATCTCGTCACTTCCTAAATTTTTCCATTTTACTGAAGATTTTTAGCGACTTTCTGAAGGTATTCAGCGATTTACGGAAAACTGAAGGGTGATGGAGCAAAACAGACTATGGATTCGTGCTCAGGAGACAAAAATACACTGGAAATCATATATCGCATGTAAAGTACACATAACTTTTTTTGTTGGTCGGTGTTATTTTCTAAGAAAATGTCATTGTATATACCATAAAAATAGGTATTATGTATATCTACATATGAATTAGTTCTAGTAACTGTAACTCGTTTTCATTTGCTATTTACACATTATTCAGAAAATATGTATACATTGTGAAAGAAAGATGTTTTCAAGAAGTTTATTTTTATGATAATGATGAACGAAAAGTTGATTGTGTTGCTGCTATAAATAGTTATATTGCATCTAAGCTATATGTAAATACTTTTTCAATGTGAATTTTTAAGAAACCTAATCATAATGAGAAAATAAATCCTGTGTGTGTGTGTGTGTGTAAATTAAATCATATACAATTGAAATTATATATTTTTCTGCTTTGTGATAATAGAATAAACTTAATTAATTACTTAACTTAGTTAATTGATTTTCCGTGACTTCACTGGATGGCGCGTATCCGGAAGGTCCAATTTTCGATGCCTCGACCGTATAAATAGGGCTCGATATCATCGATTATACATATAGACTTTAAAAGTATCAATCGTCTGCGACTTATTCGCATATACAGGGTGGTCCGTAAGTAATGGTCCATAGAAACATACTAGATTTTTTACTTCAAAATATTACGATTGGAGCCAATATGCCTTAATAAAATGTTGATAACAAAAAAGATACAGGGTGTCAAAGTTGGAAATTAAAAATTGAATTTTCGTAATAATTATAATATTTTTGAGTGTATGAACGTGAAAATTTAGGGGTAGATGTTTTTGTATACGAGAAATCATAATTTGTTATCTATTTCGATGTATCTTCTAGAGGGCGCCACATACGCCGTGTTTATGACGTAAATACGAGCATAATTTTTTTATCCACAACGTTAACGCTTCTTTTTTTT
>NW_019419849.1:3406-7562 GCF_000390285.2 Anoplophora glabripennis
GGTATTGTACTTGTCGAATATAATGTGCACTTCTTTTCTATTAAATGGTAAGTATGTCGAGATATATTTGGATATCTTACCATATGAATCTGAAACATTTTTTAATATGTGCAGTACGTAAATTCCTCTTGAAAAGAGAAACATTTTTTTCCTCTTCCATTTTTGTCTCCAGGCTTTCATTTTCAAGATATCAAAACTTTTTTTCAGATTTTTGCCAATATCTTAGAAATCGTTTGAACTACAGGACTGAGCTTTTATACACACATTACCACTATTAATAGCTACTTGTTGCAAATGTTGTTAAATTTCGTTAACATATTTAATTATTATTACCCATCTTTTGAATTACAAAATATTTTCGAAACGTTAGCAAAATGTTTGTTTTTGTTCATAAAAAGTCATTTTTCTTGAAAACGGTTGACTTTAGAGCAATGAACTAAGAGAACTCTTTTTGTGTAAAATTCATTGGCGCTTCAGAATTTGCTATCAAATGTTAATTTTTCTAGTGGCGTAAAAGTTAGGGGGGGAAACCCTTACGATACCTTAAACTGGCACGTTCAATGAATTCGAGAAGGGTGCGAAAAAGTAGCTATTAATAGTGGTAATGCGTGTACAAAAACTCAGTCCTGTAGTTCAAACGGTTCCTAAGATATTGACAAAAAATTAAAAAAAAATTAAAGTTTTGACACCGTGTACCTCGAAAACGAAAGCCCGGAGAGAAAAATGGAAGAGGAAAATAATGCTTCTTTTTTCAAGAGAAATTTCCAGTTTTCCGTTGCGACACTTATTTAGGAACACCCTGTATATTTTTATTGCTTAAATTAAAATAATAAAGAATAGAGCATTTTATTATGATATTTGTAATCGGATCAAAGGCTTGTTTACGCTACGAGAGCTCGAGATAAACTGAATAATAGATGAAATGTTTTTAGGACGTAGAATAATTTAGGCGACAGACGGTCGGAATTATGTTTCTGCGCATATCAAGATCAAAACTCATAAGATTTTGAAACAACTCTACCTGTGATTTAACGTAGCCACACAACAAAAAGTCTAGTGGTGTTAAATCATACGATCTCGATGGACAGTTGACGTCGCCGAAACGCGAGGTAACCACAGTAATTTGTCGTGCAGAAGATCCATTATAGCATGCGCTTTGTGGCATAGCGCCGTCTTGTTGAAACCACTTATCATCGAGATCGATATCCAATTTAGGCCCCAAAAAATTGGTTATCATCGATCTGTAACCATCGCCGGTGACAGTTATAGCGGCGCTACCTTCATTTTGGAAGAGGTATGTGCCAATGACCCCTCCACAGCAAACAGTGACTTTTTCTGGATACATTTGCAACTACCGGGTATCATGTTATCTCTATCTTACCAATTGCGGCAGTTTTGCTTGTTGACATAGCCATTCATCCAAAAATGAGTCTCGTTGCTGAAGATGATTTTCCGTCCGAAGTCGGGGTCCACTTCCAACTGCTCCAGAGCCCAGTCAGCGAATGCTTGACGCTGCCTATGGCAGTTTACCTCCAGTTCCTGGGTCAATTGAATTACGTACGGATGCAAGTCCCAAAGCAAAATTCGTCAAGAGGACGTTGTCGAAGGACCAAATTCTTGGGCGCGATGAGGAATTGACTGCCTCGGTTTATCCTACACACTCTCGTTCACTGCAGCAATATTTTTTGCAGACGTATAGGTGTTGTTTGATTGTTTACCGAACCAGTTGATGAGTAGTCGATTCAACAGGACAATTGCGTGCACACGGAACGTAGCTTGAACTGGGTACTTTCTTTGATAGTAAAGTTTAATGATTTGCACGTGTTGCCCAACACTGTAACTTTCCACGATGATTTGTCCAACATTAATTACTATAACCTCTAAATTTCACAGCTGTAGCTTCATCAACATGGCCGCTATGCGTTGTAAAGTTCGAGCGCCTCCGTTGAAAAACCCTATACATTGGTCAAGTTACAATCAGAACTTGAACACAGTAGTTATATGTCGAAATTTTCAATTTAAAAATTGTTTTTAAAATATTTTATATCTGTATGGTCTACGTGATATTTTGCTGGAAACCTGTTGAATTGAGAAAACATCTTTTTAGAATTAATACGTATACGTATACTTATGTTAAAATAAATAATATTGTATTTACAGTATTTTTGTTAATGAGATGTATTTCCCCCTCATGCTATTTTGTAAGCTTGTATCTTTCGCCTAATAATTAATTGTTGAGGTAGATATTTGTGTTAGAAGTTCAACAAACATTCTCTAGTGGATTTCAATCGGGTAGATTAGAAGACCAGTCCATTACATATTTTTATTCCATTATGCCTATATTTTTCTGGTAATATATTCTGAATTTAATAATTCGTTATGGATGGATTGTTGCTCAGTCAGATCTCTAAACAGCGACATGACACTTCAAATGATATTTTCCATACGAAACTAGCCAGTCATTGTTCTAGAAACAACTATCGGAGGCGTTAGTACATCCTTCACAACACAATGATGTTTATTTATTATCACCCATTAATCTTATCTCATCAGAAAATAAATTTTTTTATTACCTACTCATGTTTCTAATTTCTATATACGGGACTATAAATGTATCCCATATGATAAATTTAAGTGCTTTTGATGCAGATTATAATGGGGATTTTTGGAAATACTGCAGAAAATATTAATCTTGATTTGCTACAGGAAGCTCTTTAAGCTTATTTAAGGTTCATTTCCCATTGAGAACAGTTTCACTGCATCTTCATATAGATGGTATCTTGGACAAAGTCGATGAAACCAACCATTCATGTGATTGTCTGGATATTGTTCAGATAAACTATTGTAACCAAACTTCAAACTACGGCGCGCTTTAGTCGCAGAGCATGCAGAATTTGGAACTGGGCTGTACATTGTTTTAAAATCTTATTTTAAAGGCAAATTTCCACCCCACTCGCCGTACGGCTTGGCGGGATACATTTATTGAGTCGGTGTTCACAACAAGCTCTACTGTCCCACAAAAACTAAAGTTTAATTCTTTTAAATAAGACAAACTATGAAACAGTATTTAATAAGTAACCTAGTAGCAAACTCAAGCAGTAATCAATAAATAATATATACAATAATAAATTAAATACACAAAATAAATATGCTGTTTACCTCCCTAGATACGTTGTCCGGATTTAATTAAGCAAAAAAAGGGTAAAGCACAAAATTATAATGACACGAGTTTAATAAAGTACATGGCAATAACCATATGCACTTTATTCACACGCGGTGAACAGGTTAAAATCTACACCATTGAGGCTACACAAGGAGCACGACCTCCATGTAAACAAAAATCTTACCACATTGATGGGTGCTAGTGTCCCATATGCACCCAAAAATAGTGGAGGGGAGATAAAGAAAGTGGCAGTTTGAATTAAAAATCAACCATGCCGTTTTTGTGATGTGTTAAAAATTTAAAAATAAATAATGTAGGCTACTTTGAATTAGATAAATAAATCAATAAACAATGAAAATATGTAGGTGTGTAAGGAACACTAGCGACCCTAGCGGTAAAAAATATAAGTAATTACACCATTACATTGACAAATTTTGTCAATTTTCCCGTATGAGTCCGTGCTCCTTGTCTAGTCTCTCTGATCTACACTAAGATTGCTTTTCTTAGACGGCGCCTTCTTCTTCTTTTTCTTTCGTTCGTCTTTCTTGCCGATCCTTACGTTTTTATTAACATTACGCCACACTTAAGTATCACAGAAAATATAGTACTAACGTAGAATGAAATCTAACATATGAATAATGAAACTGTTATGGCGGCGTCACATGTTAGTTAGCTTCCAAAATAAAAGATGGCGCAGAGNTGTTAAAAATTTAAAAATAAATAATGTAGGCTACTTTGAATTAGATAAATAAATCAATAAACAATGAAAATATGTAGGTGTGTAAGGAACACTAGCTACCCTAGCGGTAAAAAATATAAGTAATTACACAATTACATTGACAAATTTTGTCCATTTTCCCGTATGAGTCCGTGCTCCTTGTCTAGTCTCCCTGATCTACACTAAGATTGCTTTTCTTAGACGGCGCCTTCTTCTTCTTCTTTTTTTTCTTTCGTTCGCTTTTCTTGCCGATCCTTACGTTTTTATTAACATTA
>NW_019419850.1:0-4349 GCF_000390285.2 Anoplophora glabripennis
TTAAAGTTTATGCTAGCGTGGCAGTATTGGAGGTCATTGACCTCGAATGAAGCAATACCGGATAAGTATGACGCAATGCTGTTTGGAGGTTATTGACCCCTCCCTTATCGTAACCATAGCCCCGCCTCTTTGACGCCATCTTGTTGTTAGCGACCTATCACCTGCCGCTACGTGCCGCACCCCGAGTGCCGCACCCCTCACGCCGCCATCTTACCGCCGCCATCTTCCCGCTACAGCCATCTTGCCCCGCCTCCTCCTACCAGCGACATCTATAAAATCTTGGCGACAGAATTCCGAACTAACCCTCTGGTCATTGACCAACTCTTCAGCAACCCGCCTCGCTCCACGTAGGCCGCCGCCATCTTATTGCTAACGACCAATCAACTTCCTTGCAGACTGCCGCCATCTTCTTGTTAGCGACCTATCACCTGCCCTCAGCCTCCACAGGTAGCCGCCCCCGTGCCGCTATGACACTTCTTGCAGCTCGATGGCCATGTGACGTCACTTCCATGCCGCCATGAGACTTCTTGCAGCTTGATGGCCATGTGACGTCACTTCCATGTCGCCATGACACTTCTTGTTAGCGACCTGCCCTCAGCCTCCTCAGGTAGCCACCCCCGTGCCGCCATGACACTTCATGCATGCCAACACCCACGCATCTCTTGCACAACGACAATGCCCACAAGAAGTCGCTGAAGGAGCGCGCCGAACTCGATGGACACTGGCCATGTGACGTCACTTCCGGCGTAGAAACGGCCTCACTTATCTACTCACATACAGAAATTTCTTGAAAAAACCTACCAAATTCAATTTTTATTGTTACATTTCAGCAAGCGCTTGTTGACTTTGACACTCTATATCTCGGAACTTATAAGACCGATTTGAACGTTCTTTTTTTCAAGTTAAGCGTCTTTTCAAGAATTGTTTTTTAGTACTTTGGTATATTTTCCAACCCGCAAAACCGCTTCACGAAAGTATTTGTTTATAAAGTAAAAATTTTTCTAACTTTTAAATTCGCTCCAAAAATTATCCAAAAAAAGAAAATTGATATTCTAACGATTCTATATTATTGTTACGGGGTCCAAGTATGTGTAAAAAAATTAACGCCAATTAAAATTCCTAACTTTAACCCCAACACTCACGTAAAAAAATAACGACATTTCGCGCTGAAATTTAGTAACAAATTGTCTCATACCAATACTATCAGACCGATTTGGATCGCGTCTTGGAATTTCGTTTTATAATCGTTTAAAGTACTTACATCTACATTTATAGTAGAATTGAACAATTTCTTGCTTGTCAGTATGACGCTTCCAAATTACCTCGATTTTCATCACTTTCTTGTTCGTTGTTTTGGCTATGTAGCAACAAAAATATGATATGCGCAGGTATCAAAACAATTCTATCTGTAGCAAATTTCATAACAAACAATTTCGCCAGTAATAGTTTTTTCTGTAAACTGCATATTTAAGAAGTTATGTTGGAAAATGTTAAAAAAAACACGTCATTTTTGAGTATTTTTGCAGTTTTTAATTTTTTCTGCAAATAGCACAACTTTTTTTCTTGGCGCAACCTTATATTCTCATTGTATATATTATTTTCGACCGATTTTTACTAATATCCAAGTTACGTCAAGCAACAGCCATATCTCGAAGGTTTTGAGTTTAATTCTCTTGGACTATATAGGTCCCTCAAAGACTGCAGAACAGTAGAAAAGGTAAGTTTGATCGAACTTTTAATACTGGAATAGCAAAGGATAATCTATGTTAAAAAAATGTCTGAATGTTATGAAGTTATAACAGGTTGATTCAAAATTCAGTACAAAGAATTTAGTGGCGTATAAGGTCAAAATAAGACTTTTTTTCCTATAACACGGGTTCATAAATGCTTAGTTTTCGATACACAGAGTGTTAAAGTTTTTTATTTGTTTCTGTTTTTTAGGTATAATTTCCAAATAGATTTGAATGTTCGCATAAAACTGGAGGTACGGGTTTATTTTAGGATGCTACATTTAAATATATCATTGCTTCAGCAGTTACTAACTGAATTTTGACATAGTCCTAAATTAAAACTATCACCAACACAAGTCTGGTATCTAGTAACTACCCTGTGCTAAAAATAATATTGTTGCAAAAATCTAGAACCAGTTCTCTTGAGAAAAAAATAAAAGTAAAGTAGTAATATTACTTTTAACTCTGTCTGCATCATACTTGTATGTCGCTGAGGAGCCGCCAAAAATGGTCTTAATTCCTCAATAATGCGCACGTTATTTCTTAACCGTTAACGTTAACCTTAACGTTTAACCCTGAAATAACGTAACTGTTATTATGATAAAATGTGGTACATACTCGGCCTGATTGTCACGGTCTACCATATAACATTGTCCTTGAGTAAATAGGCCCCTCGCGGTCTAATTAATGAGATTTAGTTAAAATGCATATACGCATTTTGGACTGTGTCAGTGGGATATGTCAAAATATATTGCAGCTAAATCTAAATTCTTACGTAATTGAAAAAAAGGCAGAAATGCCTGAAAGAGGTCTAATAATAATTATAAGATATCCTATTTTCTTAATAAAATACCTTCTTTTCATTTTTTAATATTATCTCGCTTATTGTTAAAGATGAACCCAATAAACCCTATATGACTATGTTCGACAGGGAACGTTCTATCCAAATATGTAAAAAATAAACGGGGTGTTCCATTTAAATTAACAAAGTTAGCATCCGCAGCCATTTTATTTGGAATTCACTTGCTTTTCTACTATCATTTTCGAAAACTCCTTAAAACATCGTGCAACTATTGTATTTTACATTTTTTTATAACTCTAAAAACAAAAAAGTTAAAGGGGGGGTCAAAATATAATGAATCACCTTGTAATTCACGAATATTCCCTTTTTCACATATGAAAGCCAAATCTCTCGACATTATGTCTTATGTTAATGCCGATCGAGTATTTGAATTCAAGTACAATAATGCAAGTGAAGGGATGAAACAGAAACTACCGGATCTTGTGGACATATTTTCGAAACTATTAATTTGATTGATTTCATGTTCGGACATTATTGTTAACTCGATAAGTCTGTTGGACATTTGAGAATTTCGACAATATTCTGTTGATCAGGCCGAACACTATCGACTTCCTCTTTCTTCTCTGTATCTACGAGTATATTTTGTTTGTTGTCTTGTGTCCTAGTCATCATAACCGCCATTAAACATTCGTTTGTACAGGCTGGTCCATTTTCGATGGGAACTCAGGGTATTTCAGAAACTACTAAAGATATGATAAATCTGACACCACAATCTCGAGCTCGATTTTCATGGCAAACTCGACTGTCAAATCAGAAATTTGCTATCTTCATTTGTTTGTGAGTTACAGGGCGTTTCTCGTTATTGTCACATTTTTGTACATATTTATATCTCAGTTGTTAAAAAAGTTAGAGTTAAAGTGAAAACTGCTCAAGACTAATTCTTTGGCGTAGAATTGAATGCCGGTATTAGATTTTTAGTTGGTCTTAAGATTCCGGAGTTATGACCCAAAGTTATATTTTTTAAAATGGAAATCGTAGCTGACCATGGCCTAAAAAAATAGAGATTTTTTTTGCTTTTTAGCAATATATCACATACTATAGTTATTTTTAACACAGGAGATACGGGGTGTTATATATATATATTATATATTTTTTGCTTTTTAATGTGACTGGCTATGAAATTACATATAAAACTATAATTCTTACTTTTACAAAACTCATATCTGTTGTAAAAAAATGACATTTATTTTAAATGCACAACATATTATAATCGTATGATAATATAATACTCACGAAATTTTAGGAGAAAGGTGAATAGGAACAAATGGACCGATCAGATGGCCAGCTATGTTACCTGATTTGAGTTCGTTGGACTTTTTCCTTTGGGGTTTTCTAAAAGACATTATATTTAAAATTTATTTTAATAATATTTCAAATATGCATTTAATGAATGCTACTCGAAGCGTTGCCAGAAGATGCGCGAAATGTGTGACAGTTGAGAGACGGCAATTTGAACATTTAGCTACCAGTTTTGAAAGTTTTTATTGATGTAGATACTTACTATTGTTTAATTTACGTTTAATATTGTAACTTCAGTTGAAGTGGAATAAAAATTTGAAAACTCTGTCTTTTCTTATCTGTAATATATATTTTAAATAAACGTCATATTTTTACAACAGATATGAGTTTTGTAAAAGTAAGAATTATAGTTTTGTATGTATTTTCATAGCCAGCCATATTAAAATGTAAAAAAGGATCGAATTTATATATAAAACACCCCGTATCTTCTGTGTTTGGAAAAATAACTATAGCATGTG
>NW_019419850.1:6068-30598 GCF_000390285.2 Anoplophora glabripennis
TTGACATTTCTGTTAACTGTCAGACTAGTTGTTTTCCCCATGGCACACTGCAATTAATTTATTTTGCTATGTAATGAAAGTTGAATTTGGAGCACGTTGGGAATGATTGAAATCGATTTTACTGGAAAACGGCACATCCTAGTGAAATTTAACAAGAGGACCTTTTTTATGTTAAATACTTCAAATTTCAATATTTTCGAGTCAGGAACTAGAAAAAATTGACTACAAAAAAGATATGATTAAATTTGTCCCTGGGTCCTGCATTTTCTCACGCCCCTGTAGCAAATTTTGAAATGTATTTTATGAGACTTATTAAGCACGTCAAGGTTAATATCTCACCAAAATTTCGTGACTTAATGTCGAGCCGTTTGGATGTTACGCATTAAAAACTGTTTCCGAGGTTACCCCTTTAGGAGAGCGTAGCTCCCTTAGGAGCCGCCACTGACAAAAATTGTGCTAAAGTTTTCGTCATTTTTCGACTTGTTTTACAGGCTCAGAAATTTTGAATACTTATTTCAGTTACACCTTGTATATTTTAAATAAACAGCATATTTTTACAGTAGATATGAATTTTGTAAAAGTAAACATTATAGTTTTGTATGTATTTTCATAGCCGGCCATATTAAAATGTAAAAAAGAACGGATTTATATATAAAACACCCCGTATCTATTGTGTTTGTAAAAATAACTATAGCATATGATATATTGCTGAAAAGCAAAAAAAAAATCTCCATTTTTTTAGGTCATGGCCAGTTACAATATTCATTAAAAAAAATATAACTCCTGAATCTTAAGACCTACTAAAAATCTAATACCGGCATCCAATTCTACGCCAAAGAATTAGTCTTGAGCAGTTTTCACTTTAACTCTACCTTATTTAATAGCTGAGATACAGACATGTGCAAAGGTGTCACAATAACGAGAAACGCCCTGTAACTCAGAAACAAATGAAGATAGCAAATTTCTAATTTGAAAGTCGAGTTTGCCATGAAAATCGAGCTCGAGAACGTGGTGTCAGATTTATCATATCTTTAATAGTTTCTGAGATACTCTGAAATCACACCGAAAATGGACCAGCCTGTACGTTTTAGTTCAAAAGATGTTATTACAATTCTAGATAAGGCATTCGCTGTGACATTTTCAGTAGGTACCTTATATATATTTGATATAGAAACATGATCGAAATTCACATAATTCTGTTTCTAGAGCACCGCCGCGCAATATACTGGCTTCTTTTCTAAATGAATACGTTTGGTCTACTGAGTAAAGCTATATTTCTTATGAATTACAATATAAAAATTTCAGCAATTTATGTTTTTATTTCTATTGTTTCTAATAGCTGAGTCTTCTATGAGAAAGTGCCTCAACTTATCAAGATGAAGATTTTTACTAAAAATTTTCTGATTCTTTATTGCAAATGGCGGATTTATAAAGTAAATATCATTTCTCTACAAATCTATTTAAATCCATTATTACATCGTTTACAGAGTAAAATTCTACAAGTCAATTGAAAGTGATATATTTCTAGGAGTTATCTAATTTGCAAACAAATCTGTGTCAAGAAATTGCAATTTAATGTAATTGCAATTGTCACTAAATCTCATTGCACATTGACTATGAAATTAGTTAAAAAGTTTTACATTATCTGAATTTAATATCCCGAGACAAAGGTCTACAAGTAGGTACCATCTGATTTGAATGGCCCTCTTAATGAAAATTATTTCAAATATAAGATTTTAACACCCTTTTAAATGATGCATTTTTTTAACTAAGGTAAGGAAATTAAATTGTTTTTAGCTCAGTAATTTGTGATAGCTGTATGACCATTGTTTTCTAGAACACCCTTATACATATATTTACATTAACCTAGGAAATCAAATTTTAAATATGTAAATCTATTATATCCCTGTGTATTCTTCTTAGTATATCGTTCTTTAATGTGTGTAGTAATCATATATTTTTTTAAATAAACAGCGACCATCGTTATAATCAAAATCACTGCCAGTTTTGTGGTAAATAACTAATACAAATTTTATATTAAGGGCTGATGGTATTAATATTTACGGAACAATTTTAATTTAGCTTTCTCAATACCTATTGTACAAACAATACAGTGTTTTATTAAAGAATGTCATCCAAAAAATATCCATTTCAACGTGAATACTCTGTTTAAGAAACTGTAAGTACAAAGTTTTTTCTTGGTGTAACTAATATTTTATCACGTGAAAAAAAATTAGAACTGAAAAAATATTAGCAAAGAACTTTTCCTTTGTCAAATAAAATCTCAGAGAAAAGCTGTTAAGCAAAAAACACACGGCATCATACACCTAGCTTGTTTAGAGGTTATACAGGGTGTCTCACGTTGACGGCTCATTAGAATTATTTCAAAGACTACTTCGATTTGAATTTTGAAAATTTGGGATACCGGGTTTTCGGGCATGCCCTTCTCAACTAAAATAATGGCGTCCACGTACCACTTCCGGTTATACCGGAAGTCGCCATCAACTTGCTTATTTTCAATGGAACACCCTATATATTATTGCAAATTTGGATTCTACGTGTTATTTTAGGTGGACTTTTATGAAGTTTCCCTATTCCTAAAATTAACAGTTTTCGAGCTATTTAATTTTTTTAAAAAAAATGGAGAGAAACAGTGACTAGCTTTAAACCATGTGTATTTTATAGTAAGAAAGATAAAGCAATAATATTTATAGGGGGGACAGCTAGATCCCTAAGCTTCCCATCCATACTTTCAAAGTGGCTTAACTGCATTCAGGGTGCTAGAAATTTAATGCCGAGTTTAGGTAACTTCAAACCTTCATAAGTCGGTTTTTTTTCAAATGGAACACCCTGTATGTTTTTCTATATTCTGATACACAATTTTATTCTCTTTCGAACGATATCAGGGTTCCCTATACATATCTCTTCTAGTTTTTAAGTTATCTACTATTTTTTTGTGTAATCACCTAAAATCATGTAATTTCTTGCGAGGATAGCTAGCTGTGGAATTTTTAGCAAAACTTCAACTAAACTGTCACCAGTTATTTATTATTATTTATTCACAGACGTTGCAGTGGGATTCTAAGCAGAACATTTACAGTTTCTAATGAGACATATCCCAATTTTCCGCCAATGAGCAGAATAAAGTTAAGAAGAATTCTAAAAAATCAACTTCATACATAGTAATACACAATTTTAATTATGTATATTGATAATAATAATGCACTAAGATAAAAAAATGACTTCAAAAAGTCATAGGTGTTCAATATGACCCCCATTAACAGCTAAGCACTTGTGGATTCTAGAGATAACACCATCAGTCTCCGCTTTTGCTATTTCGTAGAATAAACTCTTTGCTTTATTACTCTCCAAACATAAAAATCTAATGGAGTGAGGTCGGGAGACCTCTCTGGCCAATTCCACGGTCCTAGGCGTCTCATCCATCTATCTTCAAACATTTCAGTCAGCTGTTGATCGATTTGATTGTGACAGTGAGGTGGAGTCCCGTCTAATTGATACCAACACTTCCTTAGTCCAAAGTCTAAAGGTATATCATCTAGAAAATCTGCCACAACCGTTTGCAAAATATTGAGATATTTGTCGGCATTTAAATTTTCTTCGTAGATATGGTAAGAAAGGTTATATTTAATTAGACAAAAAACATTTATGCTAAATTTATTTTGAAAGTTTCTTTCCCGGATAACATGAGGATTTTCAGATGACCACAAATGAGTATTATATCTATTAATGACACCTTCTCTCGTAAATTTTGACTCATCTGTTCATATAATAGGTTGCAAAAATTGTCGATCTTCTTGGTATCGCACTAACATCGTTTCACAAAATCGTACACGTTGCACTGCGTCACACGGAAAAAGAGCAGAAAGTAGCTTCAATTTGTATGGATGCATATCATTAGTTCTTAGCATCCTGTGAATGAACGCTCGTGAAATGACAAAATCATACTCTGCGGCACTAGTTGAGGATTCTGGATGAACATTAAAATAGGCTAGCACATTTATTATTATATTATCTTCATTTGAAGTTATTGGTTTTGGTAACATTCTTTCTGCACAAATTCGACCGTACATTAGTTGATTTGCTAAAATCCTTGTTAACTTTTTTCTGCTCATTGGTGGTAAATTTGAATATGTCTCATTAAAAACTGTACATGTTCTGCTTATAATCCCATTGCAACGTCCATGAATGAATAATAAATTTAAAATATCAGCATTTGAATATGTATTGTTTTCCATTTCTTATAAACACTAAATTAAACTGTCACTGCAAGAGACTAACAACAAATTGACAGTTTAGTTGTTTGTTTTGAAGTTGAAAAATTCCACAGCTATCCTCGCAAGAAATTACATGATTTTAGGTGATTACACAAACTTAATAACTTAAAAACTAGCAGAGATATGTATAGGGAACCCTGATATCGTGCGAAAGAGAATAAAATTGTGTATCAGAATATAGAAAAACATCTGTATGTTTACACCCTGTGGTGTTCCATTAAAAAAAAAGACTTATGAAGGTTTGAAGTTAACTAAACTCGGCATTAAATTTCTAGCACCCTGTATGCAATTAAGCCACTTTGAAAGTATGGATGGAAAGCTTAGGGGTCTAACTATCCTCCCTATAAATATCGTTGTTTTATCTTTCTTAATATAAAATACACATGGTTTGAAGCTAGTCCACCTAAAATATAACGTAGAATCCAAAATTGCAATAATATATACGGTGTTCCATTTAAAATAAACAAGTTGATGGCGACTGCCGGTATAACCTGAAGTGGTACGCAGACGCCATTATTTTAGTTAAGCATGCCCGAAAACCTCGTATCCCAAATATTCAAAACTTAAATCGAACTAGTCTCTAAAATAATTCTAATGGGCCGTCACCGTGAGATATCCTGCATGTTTTCGTTTTCAAAATTTAAAATTCAAAAAAATATTAAATTTGGTAGTTTATGTTTGGATGGCGTGAAATGTAATTACTAAACCGAAAAAAATGTTTTTTGAGACAAATTAAGTGGGACAGTGTTTTTATTAATTCGCTTTTTCACAGTACAGTATTTAGTTGGGCAGAAATCTGCCTTTGATTCTTCTGGCCAACGTTTATTTACCAATTTATTTATTTATTTTCATTAGAGAAAAGGAAAGTAAGACTTTAAAAAATAATTTCAGACAATACATGAAGAAATTCTCTATTTAACCATATAAATTATGATAACTTGGTATAAAATAAAGAATGTTAATCCGTAATTAGGCGCGGGCTGAGGGCAAGCGCGTGAAACGTCAAAACGCATGCGCAACATCGGGAGCGGTTCATATAGTGCGCTATTAGGGAGCAAGACAATAACATGCCCTACAAATTGTATTTAGGAAAAATCTTTGTTGAGGAAACCAAGAACTTCTGCCACATGGGCCTCGAGAGGGGCACCAAAAATGTTCATTAAATCATTCAATATACTGGTGTTGAGATTGTTCGATATTTTTACGTGAAGTTTTGTGTGATTTTGCGGGTTAAACGGGTGCTGTTATATAGTGTGACGAGGGACCAATAGTTAGTAACTAAACGAAATCAAGCATTTTCAATAAGTGGAAAATATTGAGGTGATTATTCTATCATATACTTTTATTTATGTATATACACGCACGCACATAATTTTCCAATTTATACCATTAACATAGTAGGTAAAAACAAATAGGTACCTACTTAACATTTAGATATATTATTTAAATTCATTATAAGAAGAAAGAACATGTTTGAAAATTTTAATTTCCTCAAAATTGCACATTTTACGCTAATTTTTTAGGTATCAATTTTTGAAAAACTATATTAGCAATTTTTTATTTGACGCCTTATAAAAACAACAGTATTCTACACCTATTGGCTTGGCTCAGTGTGACTACGTAAATTATTCCAACAAAAGTACAAAATTGTCTTTTCTATATAAATTCCAAAAAAAATAAATGTATAAAAAATTAAGCAATAAAATAAATAAAAATATGTTAGGGACTGTCACATGTGTATGTAACTTGTTGTATAAAATTTTAAATTAAATCTACATAAATATATAATTTCCTGACCAAATAATAAATTCTCGAAAGTTATTAAACTTCTGGGTTATTGGTCAAAGTAAATAATTTGTTTATAAAACTATTTTTCCTTTTAACAATTGTTTATTACGATCGTTTCGGGTTTTATCCCATCTTCAGATAAGAACATATCAAAACATGGATACAAATTTTTTCTTATGCAATTATTAAAATCATTAAAACAACATTATTATAAACAATTTAAAAACTTACATTGGTCAACAATATTGTTTAAAATCTTTATCTTTAAACATATTATGCAGAACATAATACTACTACAATTTTTCTATTATGTTAAACAATTTTTAGAAATTAACAAGTCAATTGCGAAAAAAATGTGAAAATATCTGTTTAAACCGACCCAAGTTGAGGTAAGGAATGTCGCAAAGAAATCTATTTTTTTTTTAAGTTTCATAGACGGTATACAAGGTAGTAAAAATTAAATTTAATTTTAAAGTAAAAGAAAACGTAAAAAGGACCCCGCACTTTTCTTATGGGAAGTGGCTTTCGACCAATTTTTTTTGAAACTTCGCAGGTTGATAGTTCTTAACATGTAGATCAAAAGTCTTAATGTGCACAAAGCCCCTTCCCCCCCAAAAGCTACCCCCAAGTAGCGGGGGGATTTAACTGATTTCTGCATGTAAAACAATTTATTTTTTTAATAAACCCAACAACGACCCATACGGATTTTCCAGATTACTGTATTTTATAGTTGCACGTATTTTTTGAAATACCAACAATTTTGGTCTCACCGATATAATGGGTTTTGCGTATCGCTGATTACGTATCTGGGGTTAGTCGAATCTGCAACTCAGTTTTACGAAAGAGCATGAAAATTGTTATTAACAATTTAATTGTTTATATAACAGTAGAAAGTTTACTTGTCGTTTTATGAAAAAAAGTTTCAAATAAAATTGTTTATTTCAATGAAATCTAAAAAAAACTATTCTTGTGTTTTTTTTGAAAATCAATGTTTTAGCTTTAAAACGCCACCAAAGTTTAACACAGAGTATACGTATGATAGCTATAGATATACACGCGTGTTAAGTTTAACAGCGTCTTACAGCTTGAATATTACTTTTTCGAAAAAAACACAAACACTTTTTTAGATTTTGTCAAAATAAATAACATTACTTGAAATATTTTTTCATAAAATGACAAATAAACTTTCTACAACTATATAAACAATTAAATTGTTAATAACAATTTTCCTGACCCGATTTCGTAAAATTGAGTTGCAGAATCGAATTCAGCGTGAAAAAAATACGTGGAAAAAATATACGTACAAATATACGTGCAAATATACGTGTAAAAAATACGTGCAATTATAAAATACAGTAATCTGAAAAATTCGTAGGCTGATTCGTGGGGGGCTGGGGGTGTGTGAGGCGCGGGGTCAAGTGGGGTAGTTTGATAGTCAAAAATGTGGTTGTTTGGGGTCGTTGTTGGGTTGATTAAAAAAATAAATTGTTTCACATGCAGAAATCAGTTAAATCCCCCCCGCTACTTGGAGGCAGTTTGTGGGGGGGGGAGGGGTGGATTTGGGGCTTTGTGCCCATTGAGACTTTTGATCTACATGTTAAGAACTATCATCCTGTGAATTTTCAAAAAAATTGACCGAATTGTCCTTTGCAATATTATTCAATTACATAATTAGGTCAAAATAAATACGTGATTACCCATCGATGTTAGAAGTCTTTTAATATCTCATGAGCCGCGAAATGCGCGAAAGGCGTGGCGTATCCCCATAATTCTTCTAATAAGCACGTTGTAAAAACATTGACTCAGAACTAGACCATGTGCATCATTACAAGTAGACATGAACTAAGGCGCTCGGGCATCAATAAAGTCAACTGGCGAACGTTCGTTATATATATTTTTATTGTTTAAATTAAAATAATAAAGAATAGGGCATTTTATTATGATATTTGTAATCGGATCAAAGGCTTGTTTACGCTAGAGCTCGAGAGAGACTGTGAATAATAGGTGTAATGTTTTTAGGACGTAGAATAATTTAGGCGACGGTCGGAATTATGTGACTGCGCATATGAAGGTCAAAGCTCATAAGATTTTAAAACATCTGTACTATTATTATGAATTGAATTGTCATTTCTTTTATTTGAATGATTTCTAAAATACATCTTTTATGATAATTACTTTCATTATTAAGAATTTTATATGATAATTTTCTGTGGCATGTTTTGACAAGGCAGTACCATTTATATTTTCATTTCTAATGTTATACAGGGTGTCCCGAAATGTATACAATAAAATTTGGTCATAGATTCTTAAGATTCTTAAATTTAGGGTACTCCTTTTTTATTTTTGCCAAGTGCCCCCCCCCCTTAAAGCACTTTTTCGTGGATCGTTGGATCCAAAAAAATTTGGTTGCATATTTAAATTTCTTAAAAATTATTAGTTTGCTAGAAAGCCATTGAATTTGGAAACTGTTTAGTCTCTTAATATTTTTTTCGTAAAACGCAATGTTTTTGAGAAAAATGCTGAACCACGATATACATTCGATCACATTTTTTGTCATTTTTTTCGAAAACATTTGAGTTTTATGAAAAAAGTATCTAGTGACAAAAAAGTTTCTAAATTTAATGGCTTTCTAGCGGACTAATAATTTTTAAGAAATTTAAATATGCGACAAAATTTTTTTGGCTCCAAAGACAAGGGTGGCCATGAAAAATTGTCTTAAGAGGATTCCCCGCCAAAAAGCGTTGCACTGTCAGATTCCACATGTCGTAAAACCCCTGTGTGCCAAATTTAGTGATTCTCGTACAACAGGGTTCTCAGATATAAAAAAGACTATTTTTAGGTGTAGATTTCAGGGGGCTGTAACTCCCAAAGGGGGGGGCCACAAATACGGGTCCCCTAAATTTGTCTTAAGAATCTGTGACCAAATTTTGTTGCATTAATTTCGGTACACCCATTTATAAATTCTCTTATGTAAATATTGTTTTGTTTGGCCAATATATATAGGTACCATTGCAGTCATTACAATATATTTTATAAACAACATTTGTTCTTTTGATCAGGAATTATTAGAAGAATTGTATAAAATTTTGTTGTTATATAAAGTTTATGTGCTACATTGATATCATAATTTAAAAAAACAAAATTTAATATTTTCAGAAAGTTTTGGAATGTACGATATAGAAATATACTTTTTACTTTTTAAATTATTACTATTATTTTTGTAATTATGATTGCAAATTCTTTTCTTAATAATTGGGTTATAAACTTTTTTTGAATAATTATTAGAACATTATAATTTTTTTTAATAGTTTTCGGTCTATTTTTTGGATGTGAATTAACCTGTGTGAAGACAGCAGCCAAAGATAGCAGCCACATGTCTCGGAAACACCCGAACAACCATAGGCGTCGCTAAGCTGAGACACAGACTATAATACAGGGTCGGAAAGTCCCCATGGTTCATCGGCCGTTACGTGAGAGCGATAAAGTAAGTCATAGAGAAAGATGACTATAATGAAAGCATCTAACAGTCACCGCCCATTTCGCCCTTCCACAAATAAGAAGTGGATCTTATTTGTGGAAGGGCTTTCCGACCCTGTATAATCTATAGCTATTGCAACTCCGAGGCTGGACAAAACATATTCATTATCTGCCTGAAACCTGTGGCATACGTTCGCAAAGCGTCAATGGAATTGAACTTGGAAAAACAAATTTAAAACTCTAAATCTACAACACCGAAACATATTATTTTAACAGGAAAAATACGTGGATCGAAAAAACGAATGGCATCCACTCGCAAGCTGTCGGAGGGGTGCAAATTGGAATAATAAATACTGGCTGTTTTAATTTTGACTCAACAAATTATCAAATTATGTATGACCAGTTTTGTTTGTAGGCTTCCGCGACTGTCGTTAATGGTTGGATGATTTCCGGGCTTGTTGCCACGTCGTGGATTTACAACTCTTAAGTGTTGTAAATCGACGACGTGGCAACCAGCCCGGAAATCAATCAACTATGTGTTACGTAAAAGTCCTCAGGAGAATTAATAATACTCGAAAAGACCACTAACAATATATATATTAACAACAATTTAACAATTTAATTATGAACAGATAATACTACGACTACTCTCAACCGAGACACAGAACATATTCATGCAACTCCTTATCTCCACCGATCCGTAACCGACTTTGCCACGTGAGCCTTATGCCAGAAACAAAAACCAAAATACATGAGTCAGATGAGTTGCCTTCAGTCGGCCACACTACACTTTGTCAACGTCCACGTTGACTTCATTCGAGTTCCTCTTCGGTGCTTTCTTCTCCAGGGACTGTGAAGGGCTTCATGCGATCCACCGAACAAATACCTGTATACCGCTTCCGCGACCGGGTACTTCCCTTCATGTCCTCGACCACATACCGGTCGAAGTCCAATACCTTGACAATAAGGAATGGACCCTCGTATTTGGGTATTAACTTCTTGCTGTTTTCCATCGTTTGTATTGTAGTCCTTTCGTAACAGAATTTGTTGTCCGACCGCGTAAGCTGGGGCTGCAATTCGCTTTTGGTCGAACCTCTTCTTTTGTTGTTTTTGTTCTTGGAGGATATGTTGGGTTGTTTGCTCTCGTATGTCATCTACATCCTCCCTAACTAACCCGACGACCTCTGACAATTCGTTGGGGAGGAACCCATCGTTTACACCTCGTGGAGTATATCCGAACAAAAGTTTGTATGGGCTACTTCCCGTAGCTTTATTTACGGTAGTATTCAACCCCCACCTAACCTTTGGTATAGACTGGTCCCACTTCTCTTCATCATCAGTAATAGCAGATAAAGAAGACAGAATGGTACGATTATATCTCTCCACCTGCCCATTGGCACGAGGAGTGGCAGTTGCATTATGTACTACTTTAATACCAAGTGAGCGACAATATTCCAAAAATTTCTTACTGGTGTAACATGTACCTCTGTCGCAAATTCTCCGCCGTGGTACTCCAAATGTGTCTATTATTTCACTTAAAAACTTCAGTACAGGATCAGTTTTAGTGTTTTGCACTGCTTTCATGAATACAAACTTGGTGAAACTGTCCACGGCTATGATCAAATGTGGATTCCGATAATGACTTTTTACGAACGGTCCCAGATGATCCACATGGATTGTGTCCATAGGGCAGTTAATTTTAGTAATAGGGTTGAGATAACCTGGTTGACGGGTAGATTCTTTATTATATAAGCAGCCCAAACAACCTTTCACATATCTCTTTATATATCTGGCCATGCCTGGAAACCAATAGTTTTCACTAACAGACTTCAAAGTCTTCTCTCCAGAAAAATGTCCAGCCTCGTCATGATAGATCGTCACCAGCTGTCTTCTGACTAACTTAGGTACCAGCCACTTTAGGGTATCGCCTATCTTGCGATAAATTCGTCCATTTTTCAGCACATAGTCGGTATGAATTTGCCTTTCCTCTTGGCCAGAGGGTAGGACGGAGAGGACTTTATATAAATGCTGGCATCTTTTATCTTGGAGCTGAGTTGCCAAAATCCAATCATCTTTATTGATGTTTACAACAAAAACTCGTGCTTGGTCAACCTCTTGCGGCATTTCAACAGCATTCCTGCTGAGGGCATCAGCATGAGCCATTCTAGTACCTGGTCTATATGCGATTGTAAAATTGAACTCCTACGTTGTAAGCCACCATCTTCCAATCCTAGGAATCAAGTCGCGTTTGGTGAGTGTGGTACAAACAGCATTACAATCTGTGACGACTTTAAATGGTATACCGATTAAGTATACCCTGAATTGTTTCATACAATTAACAACCGCTAACGTCTCCAACTCATAAGAGTGGTATCTCTGTTCCTCCTTAGTTGTTTGCCTACTGAAATAAAGAATTGGTCTAATGGAATCGTCTTCTTGTTTTTGCATTAATACTCCTCCTATTCCATATTTGCAAGCATCAGTCAGTTCAGTCTCTGCACTAGGATCGTATATTGCTAATATTGGTCGACTTTTTAGAGCCAGCTTCAGTCGATCGAACGCCTGCTGTTGCGCATCTTCCCACTCAAATGTCGCGTCCTTTCTCGTTAGCTGCGTTAAGGGGCGTGCGATGAGGGAAAATCCTTCGATATATTTTCGAAAATAGCTACCCAGGTCTAAGAACTGTCGTACTTCGTGCACGTTCCTGGGAGTTGGAAAGTTGTCAATGGCATTCGTTTTTCGTTTACCTGGCTTGATTCCATCTGAGCTTATCTCATGGCCCAAGTATTCAATCCGTGTCTGAAAAAAATTGCATTTGCTTAGGCGTAACGTAAGTTTCGCCTCTCTAAGAACTTTCAGCACAATTTGTAGGTTTTCCAAACCAATTTCCACGGTACTAGTTGGAATTAGTATATCGTCCATGTAAACCATGGCAGTTGAAAATCTGAGTGATCCGAGAACCTTATTGATCATTCGTTGAAAACAGGCTGGCGCATTGGCCAAACCAAATGGCATCCTTAGGTATTCGTAGTGACCATCAGGTGTTATAAATGCCGTTTTACTTATGGAATCGTCTGGCACAGGAATTTGGTGATAACCTGAACACAGGTCCAGTGACGTAAAGTATCTACAACCTTTCAACCTTTACAAATGTTCATCAACTCTAGGCAAGGGATATCTGTCTTTTACAGGCTTTACATTCAAGGCACGATAGTCTACGCACATTCTGTATTCCCCTGTTTTTTCTTTACTAAAAGAATTGGGCTCGCATAAGGGGAATCAAATTCTCTAATTACTTCACCCTGAAGAAGGTCGTCAATAATTTCCCTCACTTCAGATCTTTCCATCTGAGATAGCTTATACGGGCGATAAGTCACAGGTTTGTCATCAGTTAACACAATGTTCATCTGAGTGTTGCCCAGTTCGGATGTTGATCTGGCGAAACAGTCAGTGAATTCATTTAAGAGATCTAGCAAAGACTGTCTATGTTTCGTACCGATGGAGTCATCAACCTGAACACTTTCAATCTCTATGACATGATCTGTTCTGTGTTGAACTAGATTAACTGTATTTTCACTATCTTCCTGCAACTGCTCCATGACACATGGTTCACCACGTGCCAATACAGTCCCTTCTTGGAAGACTATTGGAGAATTCGAAGTATTCAGTATCGAAATTATGGGGTTTTGTGACGATGTTATGCAACGTCCAATGCAATGTTCCTTGCCTAGGTTAGATCTAAGCTTGCATTCCACAAAGATGTCGCCTATATAAACCCCACAGGATACCTCTACATTGGACATACTATTTTCCGGAATAACAGTAATATTTTTAGCCAATAGTTTCAATTTAGCCGATAATGAGTTTTCATCCAGGTCGGGCAGTAGTATCTATATCTTCGTCCATTATTCTAACGGTGTTATTTTGCACCAAAAGGAGTCTATTCTTCTTGTTGATGAATGATTGACCAACTATTATGAGTATAGCTTGAACATGGTTATCCACAACAAGAGTTTCAACTTCATCTGAAACTAGATCTATGGAGAGATGTATGGTAGTCAGTCCCAGTATAGTGGCTGTCCCATTGTTATATCCATGGAGTATCATGGTGGTAGGGGTCCAGGATAACCCAGCATGTTCAGCATTTTCTTTTCTAATTATCACAGCCGAACATCTCGTGTCCACAAATGCCTTCATGGTTTTCCCGTTTACTTTGCAATTGATGAAGTAACATTTATTGGAATTATTATTTGTACATGTTAATACCGACTTGGGCTTCTTATCGCAGTTTTCCTTAGTATGACCAAACTGATTACAACTAAAGCATTTTATTTTTCGTCTAGGACACTTAAAATACGGATGTTTCTTGGCAATTATAACATTTCAGACTAGGGTCCGGCTTGTTCTTTTGGTCTGTTTTACTGTGTGTAAAATGTTTTCTGTTTGCACCATTGAATGTAGATCGACTCGAAGTATTGAGGGTACCTGAACCAGAAGGGAGGGTTGTAAGGTATTCAGAGTATAGCTCTTCTGGTGTCAAATACCTCCCTGCCTTAGCACCAGTTTTCACGTTTTGGTCTATTATTCCATCAGTCACACATGATACTGCTTTTCTTCCAGTAAATTCACAAGCCTGTATCAATTCCATTTTTTTAAAATAAAATTTGTCCCATGACTCATTTGGCATCTTGGTCCGTTGAAGCATATCTTTCAGCTGAGTTGCGTAATCATGATGAGATGGAAACGTTGTTGTAATCAAGGATTTCCACTCTTGCCAGTTTAAGTTATAAGAATGGAGACCGTTATACCAACTTTTTGCGAGTCCCCCTAGTCGACTTTGCATGTGATAGATAGTAGTTTTCTCGTCCCATCCGTTGATATTGGCTAACTGCTCTATTTTCATGATCCATTTTTCAGACTGATTGTTGGAATTTCCAGGTTCAAATATGGGGATGCAATCGGATTTAACGTTATTTCGTAAAGGTTGTTCACGATGGTCAGTACCATAGCTGTCACCTCTTGATAATCTGGTTACTAGTTGTTCCAAGAGCTCCAGTCTAGTGTCCGTTGAGGTGGTAAATGGTTTAGGTGAACCTTGTATACGAGAACGGTGCGGACTTCTAGATTTTTCACTTCGCCCTGGCCGAGAACTTCTGTCCTTTGAAGTTCTATTCTCACGTTTAGACCGCTTCCGGCTATTTCGTTCAGATGACTGACTCCTACGACTCCGGTGCCTGCCCATGGTTCAACCTTGAAAGGATAAAATATCCCAGATAAAAACCTACCACATACGACAGTACCAAGCAAGTCGTTTTGACTCACACATTTGAAATAATTAGGCATATAACATCTCCAAAAAGAGTTCTTGCATACACCCTGTACACAATGCAGTCAAGAATATCATGAATAATTATTAACAACTACAGTATCAGTGAATAGAGTAATATTGGTCGGATGAGTATTTTATCCACTATATTCGTCGTGCACTCTGCGCATTACATGACACTATGTACGACTTGTGTTGTATCAGTTGTTATATCATGCATATTAAGTACACCCTGTACATCAAATGTTATACAACCTGTACATTAAACCTTAACCTACATAGACCCTGTACGTTAAATATTTACTTATGTACATCCTGTACATTAAATGTTACACAAACTGTGTATTAAACCTTAACCTACATACACTCTGTACGTTAAATATTTACCTATGTACATCCTGCACATTAATTGTTACACAACCTGTGTATTAAACCTTAATCTATATACACCCTGTACGTTAAATATTTACTTATGTACACCCTGTACATTAAATGTTACACAACCTGTGTATTAAACCTTAATCTACATACACCCTGTACGTTAAATATTTACTTATGTACACCCTGTACCTACGTTAAATATTTACTTATGTACACCCTGTACATTAAATGCTACACAACCTGTGTATTAAACCTTAATCTACATACGTTAAATATTTACTTATGTACACCCTGTACATTAAATGCTACACAACCTGTGTATTAAACCTTAATCTACATACATACATACGTACATACATCCAAATATATACACATTATAGTCATACAGCACAGTCAAGTATGCACTTCGTGTATTACCTTGCACAGCCTCCTCGAAAAGCAGTGAACACGATCCCGCCGCTGCACTGTTAGGTAAAAGTCCTCAGGAGAATTAATAATACTCGAAAAGACCACTAACAATATACAGGGTGATTCAGTCATAATGTCATTAATTTTAAGAGCAGATAGAGAAAAATGAGTATAATACGATGGCGTGATTAAAAAAAAATAATGCATATTTAAACTGAAAAAAAAATATTTTCAAATCATTATTTAACCCCCTTTTCAGGCTGTTACTGACCGGCTGACGTTCACAATATTGTGCACGGCTACGATGTGAACAAGGTGCCCTAGATGCAACGTTGCCATATTTATATATTTTCCCTCATATAAAGACAATAAATAAAAGGTTTGCTCACGTTAGCCAATAATAATTTAAAATACTATAAATTATTTTTTATTTATGCAATCAACATATTAAATTGTTATTGTTGCCCAGCAAGAACCTCGAGGAGGTCTGAGCATGTATGCCTTGCCAAAAATCAGTTTTTATTAGCATCATAATGTTAATATTTTAACAACATTTGCTGTAAGCCCGAAGGGAAAAGTTTTCAAACAATTCTACTAAAAATTGAAAGTAACGCGGCCCATTCAGATGTTCAGGTAGAAAATTCGGCCCAATTAAACGTTCGCCATTGACATTGACACCGAATCTCCTCTGAAAGCTAAACCGACGAGTAGTGTGCGGGTTTTCATCTGACCAAATGTGACTATTATGGCTGCAAAGAAATTGGCTGTTTCACTTTAAATAAAATTTAATATTGAAGTTCATTTCAATTTCGTTACAGAAATAATGACATAAAAAACCAACACTCACTAGATAAATTATAAAGAGAGGACGAAATGTATGTAGTATTTAAATATTGACTGTAAGTAATAGAAGAGAGACTTGTATATTCCATAAAAAAAACAATGGGACGGAGACAAATAAACAACTCCGTACATGTTTCCGACCTAGGCCAACCTGGGGTTCAGTAACCTTTTAACCCACTTTTAATTTGCACGTGCACCATATAGTCCAGGAGCCAGATAGGATTCCGTAGCCACGGCTGCAAACAACTTATTCTTAAATATTTGACCTCTTGAATCCAAAAAACTTGGTCGCAAAGCCTGAAAGTGGTCAGTTTAATTGTTATCAACAAATTAAATGTTTAAATGGCTGTAAAAAGTTTATTTTTATAGCTAGTACAATTTATTCGCTAATAGTTACGTTTTCTCATAACAAACATGTATTTTTTTGAAAATTAAAACCAAATTTATTGCAAATTTAGTGCAAATCTCTTACATTTTCCGTCTCCGCGCGTACTAATTTTACCAAATCTGGTTCTACTGGACGGATTGAGACGCACGACATCTCATTTTAAAACTTGAACTTTATTTTACAAGATAGGTAAGTTCCATTTATTAATTTATTTATTTAATAATTAATGGCAGCTTGGAAAGTTGTGAAATTTCAACGAAAATGCCGGTTTTAATTGTTTATAAGGTTTTTTTATTATTCAACTTCGACGAAAAGACTAAAAAAGTTACCGGATATTGTTCTTTGCATTCTAACAATCAAGCAAGGTATGAAATCATTGTTAGGGTGCGAGGAACAATAACCGGTAACTCTTTTGGCTTTTCATCGAAATTGAATAACAAAAAAAGTTTTATAAACCAATAAAGCCAGCATTTTCGTTGAAATTCCACAACTTTCTAAGCTGCCATTAATTTTTAAATAAATAAATTAATAAATGGAACTTACCTATCTTGTAAAATAAAGTTTAAGTTTTAAAATGAGATGTGCGTCTCAATCCGTCCAATTGAACTAGAGATATAGTAAAATGCGCGCAGAGACGGAAAATGTAAGATATTTGCACTAAATTTGCAATAACGTTGGTTAAAGTTAATCTTTTTTTAATTCTCAAAAAAATATGTTTGTTATGAGAAAACGTAACTATTAACGGATAAAAAATTGTACTAGCTATAAAAATAAACTTTTTACAGCCTTTCAATTTGTTAATAACAATTAAACTGACCACTTTCAGGCTTTGCCACCAAGTTTTTTGGTTTCAAGAAATCAAAATACTTAGAAATAAGTTGTTTGCAGCCGTGGCATTCTGTTTGGCTACGGAACCCTATATGCCCCCTAGACTAAAGGCCGGGACACACTTGTCATACACCATTCCGATCCGACTACGATCATACAGTCGGACGAGTGTCTGAGAGGGAAATGGTACTAGAGTTTGAACGGCGTAGTTCACACCTTTCCGGCACGTGTCCGCTCCCACTCATACTGGACTTCGTTCATGCATCCGATCGTGTTCCGATTGTGCAGTCTATTCGTTTAACAGCTGCAGGACGCGTGTCGTTTGGTATTTATATATTTTTTAGTTTTTCTAAAGACATTCCAAAATATTAGTAAAATTTTGTCTCGTCATCCAACAGATGAGGTAAAAGTGTAGAATACTCTCCTTCTGCAGATCTTTTCCAAGCAGGATGTACCCAAAATCTGCGTTTTCCTGTGTTCTCTATGAAATCTCTCCGATTTTCTTCATCTTCCTCTTCTAAACAAAGTGCCACTATGGCTAACTCGCAGTTGTAAAATTTTTTGAACATTTTGCGCACAGGACCTTCCGCGATTTTGTTTGAATCGAGACTGACGAGAGTGGCGAATGTATCCACCCGGAGCTGGAAATCGGAAAGGACTCGGAAGCGTGTAGGACATGTGTGCTCACCCCTGCCGATCCCGCACCGATCCGCTTCTTTGGGGCAACATCGGACCGGAGTCGGATTGGAGTGGTGTATGACAAGTGTGTCCCGGCCTTAATACGAGTGTAGTAGCAAAGAGTTGTCGGTCTTTTATCAAAGGAAAATCGTGTCAACACATTGAATTTAAAATCTATAATACCGGCTGTGTTCTGGTAGTAGCTGTAGTCGCCCAGGTGCATCGAGTGTACGAAGTGGTCGGTTGTAGGTCAAATACTAACCTGGCGAGCTTGGACGTAAAACAGAGAGCGCCTCCAAAAAACAAGTAAACAACAGTGGCGCAACAGAGGTAAAATGTAGTACATATGTGGAAATTAAAAAACAAATTGGATTTATAATAAATTACATTTTAAATAAATAGTTTATGAGAATAAAGGAATTTTTGTAGGAACAAGGGTGCCAGACGTGAACTGATCCATTCGTCCCTTCNAATTACATTTTAAATAAATAGTTTATGAGAATAAAGGAATTTTTGTAGGAACAAGGGTGCCAGACGTAAACTGATCCATTTGTCCCTTCATAATGCATAAAGAAATTATTCAATTTCTAAAACCCGTAAAAGCGTAAAAGCGTAAACGTAAAAAGCGAATTGCACTGAATCCCTTGACAAACAATGATTTACTACTTTGTATAGAATATGATCCTACTTAGAACTCAGACAAAACGTAAATAAACATATTTGTCCGGACACATGATAAATAGATATTTTACCTTAAATATTGTGATAACAATTGTTATTTATTTATGCTAAAACAACAAATGAATAGGGATGATTGTTTTGAATGTACGGTTATTACAATTTATCATTTTTAATATTAATAACATTAACGTTTTCACGTTTTATAATTTATTATGTTAAATAATACAGTTTTAGTATTTCAATTTATTATTCAATATGCAGTTGCATATAATCAAAGTTTACATAATAAATGTAAACTTTAGTGTAAAACTAAACTTTGGTGTAACCTAGGTAGGCACTTATTGTTTTTGAGAAAGCAATACTTATGTTTTTTACCTGTTTAAAATGCCAGCACGAGTAAAATAGCATTCATCCGTCCAGAGCACTTTGTTAATAAAGTTCTGCTGCACTTCGATTTAGGAACCAATTGCAAAATTCAAGACGACTGAGGAAATCAGCTGCTTCTAAAGCTTGAACTTTATGAAAATGTGTTACGTTAACTCCTTTGCGGGAAAAATGCGGGAGATATGGAGGGTGGTAGTTTTGAATAAACGCTTTAAATTGTTAGGTAATGGTTTTGTAACCGTGTGTAGTGTATTTTGTTTATTCGGGTATTTAGTGTGGCGATTTTTTTATTTGATAAAATTCAGTGTGCCTACAAACCTCTGCTTTATTTATTTTCTTTTAACGAAAGTTGACTTCGAGAAGTAAGGCTTGTTAAAACATTTTGCACTAAGTTAATACAATTATTAAAATTAATTATAATAAAATGCAGCATGATTCTTTATTTACTTGCATTTTATTTGTTTCATACATATGTATCCGTATACTAAAGCGGCAAAATTAAATGTGAACTGCAGATTATGATGTGAACTTGGCAACGCTGTTCGCCTCAGCTGACGATTTGTTCGTGACATTACGTTACAAAATTTTCCGAGCATCCGGGCATCTGGCAGGGCCGCCTTCTTAGCNACTTGCATTTTATTGGTTTCGTACATATGTATCCGTATACTAAAGCGGCAAAATTAAATGTGAACTGCAGATTATGATGTGAACTTGGCAACGCTGTTCGCCTCAGCTGACGATTTGTTCGTGACATTACGTTACAAAAATTTCCGAGCATCCGGGCATCTGGCAGGGCCGCCCTCTTAGCGGGAGTTATGGGTTGATTTCCTTCATTTTTAAAAGTCGAGTAAAAAATTTTTTTCCGATTTTCTGTCTTTATTAAGCCTTCCGAATACGTGGTTAAAATTAATGACATTATGACTGAATCACCCTGTATATTAACAACAATTTAACAATTTAATTATAAACAGATAATACTACGACTACTCTCAACCGAGACACAGAACATATTCATGCAATTCTCTATCTCCACCGATCAGTAACCGACTTTCCCACGTCAGCCTTATACCAGAAGCAAAAACCAAAACACATGAGTCAGATGAGTTGCCTTCATATGTATGATCAGATTATCGAGATTAAAACTCTATTGATGTTTTATTGTAACGGGTGATGGTAATAGTTTAAATAACTAGGTGGATTTCACAGGGTCTAATGACACAGAATATACGATAATTCCATACAAGGAAATCTAAAAAAAGATGAATTTTTCGAGACAAAACGTCTGTATCTGTTTCGGATTGAGGCAGTACAATATTGATGGTCAATATGCAAAATATGAAATAAAATTTCCGGGGTCGTATTTAAAAAAATGAAGTTGATAATGGTCCTGGAGTGACGAAACGTTACACATAAAAATTGATTATGCTATTCGATAGAGGGCAAAAAGTTCCAATGGGAAAGTATTTTTTTTCAATATCGCCTCAAACAAGATTGAAATGAAACAAAAACGGATTTCCAAAATTTCGATTTTTTTCAAATATTTCGAAATCTAATTATGTTAGCCTTGATTTTTTAGAGGCACAATGTTGGTCCCATGATTATGCAACTTTGTCCTCATTTAAGATACTTGGTATCTCTTACCGTTTCCAAGATCCCTATAGTGAGAAGAGAATTGCCATATGTACAAATTTGTATCTTTGCCTGGCCAAAAAAAAAAGAAGCTTTTCTAGACAAAATGTTTCTATACTTTACATGAATATTTTAGACCTTGTAATAGACCCATCAAAGATTATGTATTTAATTATAAGTGTTCGTTTGTGTTGTATGTTTGTCATTCTGTACTCCTGTGTAAATCATCGTTTATACACTATTTTTATGACTTATCCTATACATTGTAAAATGTCATAAAGGACAAATAAATATTATTATTATTATTATTATTATTATTATTATTATTATTATTATTATTATTATTATTATTATTATTATTATTATTATTATTATTATTATTATTATTATTATTATTATTATTATTATTATTATTATTATTATTATTATTATTATTATTATTATTATTATTATTATTATTATTATTATTATTATTATTATTATTATTATTATTATTATTATTATTATTATTATTATTATTATTATTATTATTATTATTATTATTATTATTATTATTATTATTATTATTATTATTATTATTATTATTATTATTATTATTATTATTATTATTATTATTATTATTATTATTATTATTATTATTATTATTATTATTATTATTATTATTATTATTATTATTATTATTATTATTATTATTATTATTATTATTATTATTATTATTATTATTATTATTATTATTATTATTATTATTATTATTATTATTATTATTATTATTATTATTATTATTATTATTATTATTATTATTATTATTATTATTATTATTATTATTATTATTATTATTATTATTATTATTATTATTATTATTATTATTATTATTATTATTATTATTATTATTATTATTATTATTATTATTATTATTATTATTATTATTATTATTATTATTATTATTATTATTATTATTATTATTATTATTATTATTATTATTATTATTATTATTATTATTATTATTATTATTATTATTATTATTATTATTATTATTATTATTATTATTATTATTATTATTATTATTATTATTATTATTATTATTATTATTATTATTATTATTATTATTATTATTATTATTATTATTATTATTATTATTGCCGTGAGCGTGTTCGCGTGATGTTGTTTTAACTGTGGTTTCAAAAACTGCTTTAAAATTGATACCTTGATCAATTAATTTGATTCAAAAACTTTATATGGTATTAGTGTTGTGTTCTTAGTGGAACCTAATAATTGTGGACTTTATCAGGTTAAAATAACTGCACTTTGTTTTTGTTTGGCTTTCTTTTATTTGGGTGTTTCCCGTTATCATTTGTGTGTACACGGTTTTTATTCCCTTTCGGACGGACTATTGTCAACTGGTGTGAACGGCTGGTTGACTGAAGTAAGTGTTATATTGGGACACCCAAAAATAGTGCCATTGACTATGGCAGATCCCTCTTTGACGATTTCTGACACCTCATCTAACTGTACCAGATGTAAAAATCACGCGAAATCGGGTATTAGATGCATAAAATGTGGCAAATTGTCCCATAAGAGTTGTCTCAAGATGTTAAAAGATATCAAGTTTCTTGGAGATGCTACTATGGTCTGTTGCGCTGATGCTGGTGATGAGCCTGCACTGGTGCAGAGTAAGTCAAATTCCAATGATGTAAGTGTCAACACTGTACAGAGTGAAGAAAAGCTTAGGATCTCGTACTTGGAGGAAATCATACACCAAAAGGATCTTGTGATCTCCAATCAATCCATTGCAAGTAAGTCGCTGACTGAACAGATTGATCTACTCAACCAGTTGAAGGTCTTACATAATTATAAGGCTCAACCCCCAAATAAGGGGATGTCTCTCTCAAATAAGCAAGTGAAACAGACCAAACAGAATAGGTCGGAGCCGCCCAATAAACCCGCAATAGTGGCTGGGTCATCTAAACCTGTGATAAACGAGAAAATGCTATCAAATGCTATACAAAATGCGCAGGCTCAGAATATTTGTAATAAGTTTGTGAATTTGGTAAATGATAGAAATCAGAAACCATCTCACTCTAAACCTAAATCTAAATCTAGAAATTTACTAATTGGTTGTCAGGAAAATACGGGCCAGTGTCCCTTAAAGGCTGCACCAGCGGTACCTGCTGTCCGTTTTTTTGAATACCATGTCACAAATCTTGATCCCAACACAGTTGTGGAGGAACTGCGGGATTACTTGAAGAGTTTTGCTTTGGATGTTGATGTGATTAAGCTGAATAGTAAGAATCCCACTAGGTATTCTTCTTTCAAGATAACGGTTCCCGAAAATCAGTCTGCCCTTGTTTTGGATGTTAATATATGGCCCACTGGTGTCATATTGAATCGGTTTTTTCGCGCCAAAGTCCTCCATAAGCGAGTCGATAACCATGGAACAGATGGGTAACCTGGCTCGATGCTCCAAGGGGTGTTCATGGGGTTTTTCGGTGCTACATGTCAATGCCCAGGGTTTGTCTAATAAAATATGTGAATTTAATGCTTTGTTAAATGTTAACCCGTATGATATTTTGTGTATTAGTGAACATTGGCTTCAATCTAATAATATTAAGGTTGTATGTTTAAATAACTACCAATTGGTATCTAGTTATTGTAGAGTAGGGAACAGGCAGCATGGGGGAGTTGCAATATTTGCTAATACTAATTATTCACTGAAACCTGTCAGCGCGGAGAAGTTCTGCACACCATTGCATGCCGAATTTTGTGCCGCGGAGATAAAAGGCATGAATTGTTTAATCATTGCGGTATACAGGTCATCGACATATGGTGACTTGAATACGTTCATTGTTGCTCTTTCCCAAATTTTGGACTTTTTCTCGAGGAAGTATAAATCACTAATCATTATCGGAGACATAAATCTTGATCTTAATGGTAGCACGGTGAATGCTAGACTTATTGTTGATTTGTTTACCACATATGGTATGACGCATTATATTCATGTACCAACCAGAATTGTGAAAGATACAAGATCATGTCTTGATAATGTTATAACCAATTTTGGCCCAGGTAATATCTCTACGGGTGTTATTGATGCCCATATTGCCGACCATATGGCAGTTTATATTTGTGTTAAGAATTCCCGAGGAATAAAAAAAGCAAAAACCTTCGTCCGCAAAAGAATAATGAATGATCTGAATATCTCTCGTTTCTTAGATCATTTAAAATTGATTGACTGGTCTTGCTTTTATTCTCTTGGTTCTAACCCTAATGTAATTTGCAATGAGCTTTTGAAAGGTGTTGCAACTCTCCTGGATGACTGTTTCCCTTTAAAATATGTATCTATTGTTTCTGATAAATGTCGAGTTAAGTGGTTCAATGAAAGCTTGAAGGGCAAGAGAAAGGAACTTTTCAAGGCTAAATGTACATT
>NW_019419850.1:34214-39323 GCF_000390285.2 Anoplophora glabripennis
TATTATTATTATTATTATTATTATTATTATTATTATTATTATTATTATTATTATTATGTAACAGCCTGTATAGAAACATAAATGTGCAAAAGCAAAACGGGTCATTTTAACAATATGAAACTAGGTGGGTGGTGGACATATTTATCAATATCTTGAAACTAGTGGCATCTACTTGCAAGCCGTCGGAGGAATGGAAATTGGGAAAAATATAGAAACATAAATATGTAAATGCGAAAAGGGTTTTTTAACAGGATGAAACTCGGTGAGTGGAAAACGGACCTATTTATAAATTTTTTGAAACCATTGGCATCCACTTGCAAACCGACGGAGGGGTAGAAATAGGGAAAAATTTAGAAACATAAATAAGTAAAAGTGAAACGCTTTTAACAGGATGAAACACGGTGGATGGAAAACGGATCAATTTATCAATTTTTTGAAACCTCTTGTATGCCGTCGGAGGGGTGGAAATAGGGAAAAATTTAGAAACGTAAATATGTAAAAGTGAAACGGGTCATTTTAACAGGATGAAACACGGTGGGTGGAAAAAGAACATATTTATTAATATATTGAAACCAGTGGCATCTACTTGCAAGCCGATGGAGGGATGGAAATTGGGAAAAATATAGAGAAATTAAATGTGTAAAAGCGAAACGGGTCATTTTAACATGAAACTCGGTGGGTGGAAATCGGACATATTTATCAATTTTTTTGAAATTAGTGACATCAACATACAAGCCGTAGGAGGGGTGGAAATTGGGAAAACATTGAAACATAATTATGTAAAAGCAAAACGGGTAATTTTAACAGGATGAAACTCGGTGGGTGGAAACCGGACACATTCATTAATATTTTGAAATTGATCAATATCTTGAAACCAGTGGCATCCACTTGCAAGCCGTCGGGGGAATGGAAATTGGGAACTATATAGAAACATAAATATGGAAATGCGAAAAGGGTCTTTTTAACAGTATGATACTCGGTGAGTGGAAAACGGACCTATTTATCAATTTTTTTAAACCAGTGGCGTCCACTTGTAAGCTGACGTAGGGATGGAAATTGGGAAAACATTGAAACATAATTATGTAAAAGTGAAACGGGTCATTTTAACAGGATGAAACACGGTGGGTGGAAACTGGACATATTCATCAATATTTTGAAACCAGTGGCATCCACTTGCAAGCCGACGGAGGGATGGAAACTGGGAAAACATTGAAACATAAATATGTAAAAGCGAAACGGGTCATTTTAACAGGATGAAACACGGTGGGTGGAAACCGGACATATTCATCAATATTTTGAAACCAGTAACATCAACTTGCAAGCCGACGGAGGGATGGAAACTGGGAAAACATTGAAACATAAATATGTAAAAGCGAAACGGGTCATTTTAACATGATGAAACACGGTGGGTGGAAACAGACATATTTATCAATTTTTTGAAATCAGTAACATCAACTTGCAAGCCGTCGGAGGGGTGGAAATTGGAAAAACATTGAAACATAATTATGTAAAAGCGAAATGGGTCTTTTTGACAGGATGAAACTCGGAGGGTGGAAACCGGACATATTCATCAATATTTTTAAACCAATGGCATGCACTTGCAAGCCGTTGGGGGGATCGAAATTGGAAAAGATCTACATCTTCAAATAGAAAATTTCAAATCAATTTAACAGGTTGAACCTCTGTAAGTACAAAACTTTAAATGGAAAAAAATGTAAAATTCTACATCTGTACAAAATGAAAATATGTCATTGTAACAGGATGAAACTCGGTGAGTTTAAAGTAGACTTACTTATAAATATTTAATATAAATAGCTTCCGCTCGCAAGTGTAGAATGGATATTTTGAAATAAATTAAATTTTCTGTGGATATTTTCAATTGGGTGGTAGTTGTATTCCTTTGAATTTTTTTTTGAACATCAAACCAAAGTCAAATGCAGTGATTGATCGATAGTCGTAGGAATCGTCCTGAAATAATTTTAGATAAGTTAGTGCTTATGTAATATTAAGTTGCTTAAACTTTGTTAAAAAAAAGTATTTTTACAGATATGGACCATTTAGTATTATGTAAATGAAGACCCCATGTTTATAAAATTTATTTGATATGGAAATGGGAGAAAAATAAATGCCAACGTAAGTAATCGTCAGCAATTAATAAAGTCGGCATATGTTGCACGTTATTTTCAATAAAAGGATGATCATCTATTGTTACACATTTCAACAAATCGTTTGCAAAATTCACAATGAACAGAGTCAGTAATCGTTTTTCTAGGACAGAGCAGACATCTTTCGGTCATATCTGGAGAACTCCGCAATGTTAAAGATTTCAATTTTATACGATTTTTTTCTAAATTGTAATTTGCTTTCGGCAACTTGTTTTGTGATATTTTGAATATTTTGAAAAAAGTATATTATTAGAGGTCTGCAATTGTAGTCGTCATTTTGAAGGACAAAGGATAATTTAAAGATAAAGGGTGGTCATTACTAGTATTATAATATTTATTGTATTGCTGAATAAAATTAATGAATTTTTTTAAATAATAGAACTGACACTTTATCTGGCTACTACCCAGGATCTATAAATGTGAAAGTATTTAAATCAAAATCGACTAATGCCAGGCACATTGGGTCTCGTTTATAATTCCTGGCATTGGCAATTTTCTTCCTAAAATTTTTACATTTTCTAGAAAATAGTTGCTGTGGACTGATTCTGTTAAAATGGATCACCCAGTACAATTCTGTAAAGATTTTCACCAGATAGAAGCACTGGTTTAGGGAAATTTAAATAAACAAGATTTTGACAGCTAGAATTATCGGAGAACAAATTAACATTACACTTATAAATAGAAACCTTGTATTTAAATAAGACTATAAGTAAAGTTTAGCATACCTTTCATTGATATTTATGAGTGGAATCAAAATTAAAGTTCTGTATATGACTGATAGCGATTTTCGAAATGTCAAACCCTTGATGTGATATTATGTAAAAATTTATTGTATAAATGATACTTTTCATGTGTAAAATGACTTGTATTGTGTTCATGAAACTTTCTGTGCATCCAAGACTGTATTTGCATCCTGATATACATTCCACATAGTGTAATCATAGTACTGAATGTCAAAGAACGTGTACCTAAAACGTGTACCTAAAAACCTGTAAAACGTGTACCTAAAATAATTTCATTATTAGACGATTTCTATATCATAAAACTATAAAATAGTGAAAGTAATGTTAAATAAGTGTTAAGAAACAAGACTAGTGGCATGGAATTAAGTTTAACAACGTAATTTGCACAAATTTTGATAAAATAGCGAAAATCTATAATAACCTCAAATATAATCGTAATATAAAGAATTAGGTATCAAAATTTTCAGCAAAATGTGTAGAAATCAAATACATCAGTGTCGTGTTGTATAGAACAAGCATAAAGGCACAATTTCAAAGTAAAAATTTCATGAAATTCCAAATTTATATCTCCATGACAACCTAGTGTTTTGTCATTCAGTTATTAAAACTATTGTACGGCTTCTAGGTGGCCAGTCTTCCATAATTCATCGAACAGTCCACATCATTAAAATTTCCTGAAAAAAAACAAAAGATTGTGCAAAGTGTAAATAATTATTTAATTCGTTATCTGGTTTCAAGTTAGTGACTGAAATTTTTGACAACTGTCAAACGCATCAAAATTGCCACCAGTTATAATTTCTCAATTGTACAAACGTTCACTGGAATTTATTTAATGGGAATTATAAATTATTGTAGTCAAATGTGTAAGAAATAAATTTCCAACAAGTATAGTGAAGTGCTACGAAAAAGTGCTCCGATAAACTACCAGTGGAGATATAATTATATGGTAGGAAATTTGGCGTATCCAGATCAGCTGTAGTCCACACCAACCCAAAACGAGGTCACCCCATCCAGCAGACGGATATAGGACCAACTTCGCATCTTCGTGTAATTGTGAGTTGTAGCTACACTAAATTGGCCAATTTAAAAATTCAGATTTAACAATTCTATTTAAAAATTTTATCAATCCCAACAGTACTAGTACGAATTCGTAATTTCATTAAAACAATAAAAGTCGGCTATAAATTTCCACCTCTAAATCAAATTAGATATAAGATATAAAAATTTGTCAACTGTCAAGAAACTCCATATTTGTAATATATTTGTTAATTTGTATTGAAACTAGTAATTTTCATGTCATATAAATAACAAGGTGAAACACACCCTGAGAGGAAGTGTGAGATAGATCTCAACATTATTAAGACTAGATCTTAATTGGCGCCTGGGCAAAATTCAAATTAAAATCAAAATTAAATAATATCAAATCATACAAATTATTCATACATTCAAAAGGATATAACAATATATATACAGGGTGTCCCCAGTTCGGGTTGCCTATACCTGAAATGGATACAAAATTTCAATTGTCAAAAAAAATCATTCCTCATAAAAATTTTTGCTTGTCCAGAAACCCTTGGCAAGATAGTGATTTGTTGAATTTAATGTACAGGGAAAAAAATTGGAAAAGGTAAAAACAGTAAAGAGTAAAGTACCTTAAATCTAAACGCTACGTGAAAAAGTAATGGGGAAAAGTTGCTTGGAATTTAATTTTATGTTTAAATATGAAAGCATGGCCTTCTAGTTAATACTCGACATTCTGGGATATTCTAGGACTTTACTTATTTTTTTATACTTTCGGAGAAGCCATTCTATTTAAAAAATATTGCTTTATTGAAAAACAGATACACATGTTTGCATATTAATAATTTATTTTTTATACAGGGGGATCAAAAACCTCAAAAACATTAATCCAACATTTATTTTGAGAACACAGCAGAATCAGTATGTACGCGCCATTACAAAACTATTCTACATGAAGTCCACCAAGTTCAACACAACTCTCCAATCTTTTTCTAAATGCAGCGTAGGTCAAATGTATCTTTTCTTCATTTACTTGGGCAACAGCTTCAATTATCCAGCTTTTCAAGAAATCAACGTTGTGTTGCTCTGGTTCTCTTTCTTTCAAGAAGCTCCAAAGAAAATAATCAAGCGGGGACAAGTCAGGGGACCTTGCTGGCCAACAAATAGCACCATATCTTCCT
>NW_019419850.1:39721-49659 GCF_000390285.2 Anoplophora glabripennis
AAACAGCTAGGATCGCTCGTCAGTTTAACCCACCAGACACAGACCGGTTTCGGACTTATTGGTCCTCATCAGTGTGCCATAGGTGAGACAACTGACGACCGACCCAGCTGTTATATGCCCGTACCTATAGTCGGTACTCAATCTCAATCTTGAGAACGACTTACTCAAGTCATGCTCGGGACTCGAGTACAGCTTAAGATTTATAATCGATACTTCGGCAAAACTCGGCGAAGTTTGGTCGTTTCGGTTCCACTTTAGTAACTTTGATTTTGCTGTAGTACGGTGACTGGTAAATATGGAAATTTTCTGTTTCTTAAGGTGGTTGAGGCCTACCTCGAGAGGACCGGGACCGGGCCGACTGAGCCCGAGCGGGAGGCAAAAACAGTCAGTTCTTTCTCATCGTCCCACAGTAAAACCCCTGCTTTGGTATTTCTACCTAATAATACCCCCTACAGAAATTGGGATATATTTTTTTACTTAAAATTATTGTAATGTAATCTCCGTTTAAGAAAAATGAGGGAAGTCATTGCACAACAGGCAGAATTACATAAAATAAAAATTAAAATAGAGAAAGAACAGCTAGCTGTGGCATCTAGCATATTAAGAAAACAAAAAATAGAAGAAAAAATTGCAGTTTTAAAAAACAAAACTATTAACAAACTTAACGTTTAAATTAGCATTTTATTATGTCTCACATTTATTATATTATTTAGATATAATGCCTAATTACACAATAAGTATTTTAAAATTTTTATTAAAAAATAGTCAACAGAAATAAAGTATAACTTTCTTTAGGAATTAATAATAGTCATCAACATAGAAACATTATAAGTAGGTAATAAACATAAAATCATGAAAACTTTATTAAAATTGTACATTTTAATTTAAAAATGTTGGTTTATGAAGTCTGCACGAAACAATAGGCCAAGTTGATTATTTTCAATATGATTTTCGGATCGGATTTCCAGCGTCGCGAATATACTTTTTTGGCATTCTTTCCATAATGGCGACATTTTCGTCCACCACAAAATCAAATAAACTCAAACAAAACAACAAATTTTCTTCGCGATCCATAAATTACACTTAAACTGTGTTTGTAATTTCAAAAAATAACATCAAATTTGTTGTCAAACTTAACCGAGCACGCCTCAAGGTCGATCTCTGCCGGACTTGAGTACGGAGTGTTGCCAAGATCACATGGAGTCGTGCTTACTGACGAAGTACGGACTATAATATGCAACTGTGTGCTTAAGTCGTACTCAAGTCTGAGTTCGACTGAAGTATCGACTATAAGTGCGGGCCATAGTGTCGCGAAATCACAATACAGAAGTACAAAGTACGCGGAGCACCCATGGCTCCATCTGTCGCGCTGACTTTCTACCAAGCAGTTCGATGGCTGCTATGGTAGGAAGCGGCCTGTTTCTAGGCACTTTGTTGCACGACTAGTCGCCTAGATGGCGAAAACAAGTGTTAACTAGTAGAAAAACAGCTAGGTTCACCCTAGGTGGGCGGGATCTTGAATCGCCGGACGTGGACCCTGTGTTGCCGATATGTAAAAATATTCCCTAAATGAATAACTGCTAAATTGAATGAAATTAATTTATTTAGAAATTTACGTTTAAAATATTAAGTTATGTTTTGAAAATATAAGAATATGCTGAATTTGCATACATTTATTTAAAGAATAATTGCATTATTCACTTCAATCTTGAAATATACGTTATCCATTTTTAGTACAATACTAAACGCCGAAATATTTGGCAACACAGCTGGGCTGGCAACAAAACAGATTCTGAACATCTTTCTAACACGTTCTCAAATTCCAAATGTGAGACAGAGACAATCAACAATTAGACCCGGTGAACTTATTACTTTAAATTTCTGATAGTTCTGTTTGCGCGGTACAGGGCAGGAGTTGGTGCTTCAATGCTGTCATCCTTATTTCTTAGAGTAGAGTTTTGAGTAGTGATTTTTGTTTTATTACAAGTTTTTTTATTGGTAACTTTTGTAATTCACTGCAATTGTTTTCAATTTATAGCCATTGTGTAGTAGTATCTGCTGAAAATTGTTTGAAGGGAGACTTAAATATTATATTCTCTAAACTTTGCCTAAATACGACCCTGTTCTGCTAGGCAGACAAGTATTTGCGACCCCGTTTATGTCGTTATCGGCAATATAAAAGAGTTTTTTATTTCTACAATATATATGAAAAGAACTATAGTTAGGTATCTAACTACCTAAAGAAAACAAACACGAAACAAAAATGCGACTATGAAGTTTTAAATGATTCACAATAAGAAAAAAACAAACAAATTATTAAAACTCACTGAAATAAAAGTATGCTTGCAAGTATCTATGTATGTTCCGACTACCTAAAGACAACAAATACAAAACAAAAATGTGACCTTAAAATATCGAACGCAATTGTAACTTTCCAACAACACCCAGAAAGAAAACACAGTCGTCAGTCGTCACCTCCATTCGCTCCAAGTCAGTTTATTAAAGGATCATTATCGTTCGGCTTATTAGCTAAACAGTAGGCAAGACGGTGCGGGGGGAGGGTCGGCGATCGCATCAAGCGAAGCGAGGCGCTTGAATTTTATTCTCGCGTCCGTAATTTTTTTGCGATTACTCCTAAGATATTCATTTAAATTATATGGTGTAAAAGAGTAAAATAATGTGCATGAAATGCTTAAAGCCTCTAACTTATTTAAAATTATAAGGATTAATACCGTATTTGTGTAAATAGCTTTTACATTACCGCTTTATAAATGCCAATTTTTTAAAGTATTAAAATGAATATAGGTAGTATGTTATCTTTAACATATAGACAGATGCCATCGCGGACATTTCTGTAGGCATATATAAGATACACAATTTCACCATACATTGATACACATAAACTTTGGAACCCCCCCGACTCGGACGCGAGGCGCGGGATCACGGGACGCCCGCGCGGCCCGCTCGATTCACGGCGACACGAAATTAATTTCGTTGCGCATTGTTTTGATTTTGCTTTATCTCCTAAGGTATTCATTTAATTTGCATGATGTAAAGGGAAAAAATAATCTTCATGAAATGCTCAAGCCAACTAACGTATTTAAAATGATAAGAACTTTCCAATTACCGCTTTATAATTGCCCATTTTTTAAAGTATTAAAATGGCTATAGTATGTTATCCTTAAGAGATAGACATATGCCATCGCGGACTTTTCTGTAGACCTATATAAGATACACAATTCCATCATACATTATTTTGTTATATCTCAAAGGGTTTAGGCAGCGTTTTCGTCGAAAGCTCCCAGACGGCTTATTTTTTTCCGACACCTCCAACAAATATCGTTAATGTATACAAAAACTTAACAAATTATATACTAAAACCTTCCTCGAGAACCACTCTATCCATTGGTGAAAACAGCATGAAAATCGGTGCAGTAGTTTTTGAGTTTATCGCGAACAGACAGACATACAGACGCGGCGGAGGACTTTGTTTTATAATATGTAGTGATATCTATGGGTTTTTTAATAGCTAAAACTTTTTCATTTAACTTTTTTACATGTACAGAGAGATAAACAGGAATAGACGTTTTTAGGACAGACTCGTGGAAAAAATAAAAGCGTTTTATTGCTACTGTGTACCAAATTTACTAATGTCTGGCGTTAATTTTTCACGGTACGTACAATCGAAAAGCTGCCAAAGTAAGTGATGCTAATTATTACAAAAAAAAATCTCAGCGGGAGGGATTATGCAGTAGCGGCTTTTGATAATTATTACAGTTGTCACATTAAAGAACTCCGTTATAGTGTTTTAGATTCTTTAACGGAGGAAAAAACTGATTGACCGGTTTTATTGTTTCAATCATTTTCAATATATGAAATAGTGATAGTAATTACTAAGTCATAGAGGAAATTATTTGTACTAAAATTTTCTCAGAATCAGCCCACAGCAACTATTTTTTAGAAAATGTAAAAATTTTAGGAAGAAAATTGTCAATGCCAGGAATTATAAATGAGACCCAATCTGCCTAGCATTAGTAGATTTTGATCTAAATACATTTCAAATTCGTTAATTTTATTCAGCAATACAATAAACATAATACTATTAATCACCCTTTATCTTTAAATCCTTTGTCTATTGACCATATTCCTCAAAATGGCGACTACAATTGCGGACCTCTAATAATATACTTTTTTCAAAATATTTCACAAAACAAGTTGCCGAAAGCAAATTGCGATTTAGAAAGATACCGTATAAAACTGAAACTTAAACCCAGATATTGCCACTGTTCTTTTAAAAGCCAGGTATGTCATTTTGCCGAAACATTTTTTCGAGTAATCGCCAAAAGTAACAAAATATGCATTCTTCCCTTTACAAATAAAGAGTGAGTTGTCCAAAATTTTGCCTAGTTAATAGATTTTACAAAAACAGGTGTTCTTTTAAAAGGACAGGACAGTGGCAAAATAAACGGACATTTTTCGAGATATTTTTATTACAGAAATATATTGACACAAGAGATATATAAACAACTAATTGATATTTAGGAACACTGTAAATAATAGTTCAAATACTAAATACCGCTAATAAACAGATGTTTATAATAAATTATTTTGTGTGAAAGGTTTTGTTCAGCCATATCCACAAAATGACTTATTAGGGGAAAGTACCATTTTTCCCTCGAATAGATACTTTATATAAGCTGATATTTTGATCAGCATGATCAACTCCGCCCATATTTTCGTTATATATTTTAATTGTATGGGCCTGTTGAACATAAACAATTTTCTTTCTGAGAAAATCTCTTTACTTGAGATGTTGAAAGAACTTTCGTATTATTTGACGCTATGTTGACAATATTGTTATCGTGCCATTTGCATATGATAATTTCATTGCTTTCTGTCGAAGCGAAGTCAACGCTACCTGTAGGTTCCTTGTTCAATTTCTGAGATGACATAATTGGGCAGTCTTTGGAAATGCGGTTTTCACGGATTGTTCCTGTTCCCCTAATACCTCTCAATCTTAGTTCTAACAGTAACCATAGAGACATAAATAAATTATCGAAGAAAATATGGTAACCTAGGTTGCTGTTACATGCCTGCAAGGTATCCACAAAAACCTATTAGTTGATAGTATATGAGTAACTTTTCAGGGGTTATGTGTATAAAACAATACTATTTTTACCTAAAACGAACCCATTTCCCTAATATTTTCATATAAACAGATTTTAGTAATGGATTTTGTCTTTTTAAAAGAACGCCATCAAAAAACGTAAACTAGAACTAAAATTCTAATTATTATCAAACAGTATATGTGTTCTTAGGCAAATATATTGAAGTATGCATGCAACAATTAATGTAGATTGTATGTTACTGAGATATTAAATATAATTTATCTTACTTTGAGCAAGCCATGTTTTTCTAAATTTGCAACGCTTCACTTCGGACACCTGTACCAAGATATGACCGAAAGATGTCTGTTCTGTTCTAGAAAAACGATTCGTGATTCTGTTCTGTGTAAATTTTGCAAGTGGTTTGTGGGGTCTTCATTTATATAATATTAAATGGTTCATATCTGTTAAAATACTTTTTTTAACATAAAGTTTAAGTCACCTAACATTACATAAGCATAACTTAAGTGGGTATCTAAAATTATTTCAGGACGATTCCTACGACTATCGATCAATCACTGCATTTGACTTTGGTTTGATGTTCAAAAAAAAATTCAAAGGAATACAACCACCCAATTGAAAATATCCACAGGAACTTTAGTTTATTTCAAAATATCCGTTCTACACTTGCGAGCGGAAGCTATTAGTATCAAATATTTAGATCTATCATTCGAGTTCACCGAGTTTCATCCTGTTAAAATGACACATTTTCGTTTTGAATACAGGGTGATTCAGTCATAATGTCATAAATTTTAAGAGCAGATACAGAAAAATTAGTATAATACGATGGCGTGATTTAAAAAAATAAATGCATATTGAAGCAGAAAAAAAATTTTTCAAATCATTATTTAACCCCCTTTTGAGGCTGTTACTGACCGGCTGACGTCAGCCGGTTATTCACAATTTGCGCACGGCTACGATATGAACAACGCGTCCTAGATGCAACGTTGCCATATTTATATATTTTCGCTCATATAAAGACAATAAATAAACGGTTTGCTCACGTCAGCCAATAATAATTTAAAATGCTATAAATTATTTTTTATAATTATGCAATCAATATAATAAATTGTTATTGTTACCGAGCAAGAACCTCGAGGAGGTCTGAACATGCCTTGCCAAAAATCAGTTTTTATTAACATCATAATGTTAATTTTTTGCTGTAAGCAAATGTTCAAATACATTACCGTTACCGTCCATGCACAAGTGTACACGTTAGATAGATGAGCGGTGGATGCGATGGAATAAACCAGGGTTGTTACGTATTTCTTCAGCGGCATCTTCGATACGATTCCGCAACTGCTCTACATTCTCTACCTCGGTGTGATACACGACAGATTTCATATAACCCCATATACATAAGTCCATAGGATTATGGGCTCTCATCTCCCTATCCACCGATTGGGACATTGATCGTCTAAAAATCCACGGACATCACGAGCAAAATGGGCCTGAGCTCCGTCGTGCATATACCACCGTAGCAACCGAAGGGGAAGGTTTTGAAACAATTCTACTAAAAATTGAAAGTAACGCGGCCCATTCAGATGTTCAGGTAGAAAATACGGCCCAATTAAACGATCGCCATATACTCCTGCCCATACATTGACACCAAATCTCCTCTGAAAGCCAAACCGACGAGTAGTGTGCGGTTTTCATCTGACCAAATGTGACTATTATGACTACAAAGAAATTAGCTCTGTTTCGCTTTAAATAAAATTTAATTTTGAAGTTACAAAACTCCAAGAGTTCAAGTAATTTAAATTTCATTTCATAACCATTTCCAATTCAGAACAGAAATAATGACATAAAAAACAACACTCACTAGTTAAATTATAAAGTGAGGGTGAAATGTATGTAGTATTTAAACATTCACTGTAAGTAATTGAATATAAAAAACAATCGGACGGAGACAAATAAACAACTCGGTACGGGTTTCCGACCTAGGTTAATCTGTGTCTAGGTCACTGACCTTCTATCTTACCTACTTTTGATTTGCACGTGCAAATCTGGCTAGGAGCCAGATAGGGTGCCGTGGCCAACAAGAGTGCCACGGCTTGAAACAACTTATTCGTAGTATTTTGAGCTCCTGAATCCAAAAAAGTTTATTTTTATAGCTAGTAAACGGAACCCTCTCTGGCTCCTAGACTAATACGAACTGTAGTAGGATCGTATTCCATGCAAAGTAGAGCAAAAAGTTGTCAGTCTTTTATCAAAAGAAAATCGTGTCATTAAATTGAATGTAATGAATAGAGATGATTTAGAAGTTTATTTACTTGCATACGTTTAACGCGGAACGCGGAACCCACAGTAAATGTGAACCACACATTATGATGTGAACTTGGCAACGCTGTTCGCATCAGCTGACAACTGATTCGTGACATTACGTTACAAAATTTTCCGAGCATCCGGGCATCTGCCACGGCCGCCCTCGTAGCGGGAGTTATGGGTTGATTTCCTTCATTTTTAAAAGTCGAGTAAAAAATTTTCTTTTCCGATTTTGTCTTTATTAAGCCTTCCGAATACGTAGTTAAAATTAATGACATTATGACTGAATCACCCTGTTGATGTAGAATTTTACATTTTTCTTCGATTTAAACTTGCGAGTGCATGCCACTGGTATCAAAATATTTATGTGTGTTTTGTACTTACCGAGTTTCAGCCTGTTAAATTGATTTGAAGTTTTCGGTTTATAGACGTAGCTATATAATTTCTTTTCCAATTTCGATCCCCCCGACGTGACGGCTTGCAAGTGTATGCCACTGGTTTCAAAATATTGATTAATATGTCCGATTTCCACCCACCGAGTTTCACCCTGTTAAAATGACCCGTGTCGCTTTTACATAATTATGTTTCAATGTTTTCCCAATTTCCATCCCTCCGATGGCTTGCAAGTTGATGTCACTGATTTCAAAAAATTGATAAATATGTCTGTTTTCCACCCACCCAGTTTCATCCTGTTAAATTGACCCATTTCGCTTTAACATTTTTGCCTTTCTATATTTTTTACAATTTCCACCAATCCGACGGCTTGCAAGTGGATGCCACTGGCCTCAAGATATTGATAAAAATGTCCGTTTTCCACTCATCGAGTTTCATTCTGTTAAAATGACCTGTTTCGCTTTTACATATTTATGTTTCTATATTTTCCCAATTTTCACCCCTCCGACGGCTTGCAAGTGGATGCTACTGGTTTCAAAAAATGGATAAATATATCCCTTTTCCACCTACCGAGTTTCATCCCTCCTGTTAAAAGCGTTTCGCTTTTACATATTTATGTTTCTAGATTTTCCTAATTTCCACCTCTTCGACGGGTTGCAAGTGGATGCCACTGGTTTAAAAAAATTGACAAATATGTCCGTTTTCCACTCATCGAGTTTCATACTGTTAAAATGTCCCATTTTGCTTTTACATATTTATGTTTCTATATTTTTCCCTATGGGTATTTTTACCGTTTATCAGTCTCCCCCCTCCACTTTCTGGCTTGGGATGAGCTTGAGGGCGAAGGCCGATGACGTTGGTGTATGGATGACCTTGAGGCTGAAAGCCGAAAGTGACGTAGGTTGGTGACTTTCATTTGACCTTTGCATTGCAGTTAACCTTGAAATTATATTTGTATGCTATATGAGAGAGGAGGAGTTTTACATGAGAAGATGACCTTCATTTGACTTTGGCATTGCCGTTAACCTTGAAATTAAATTTGAAATATATCTATCCGTGTGGATAAGTATCTTATGAGGGTGTGGTGACCTTGAGCTAGTTCAAAAGACGAAAAAATATCACATTATGTGACGTCATTCGCTTGATTTACGTTTAAATAATGCATTTAACCTTGAAATTAAATAGTTGTTTTAATTTTGTGTATACATTGTGACGTGGTGCATTTGCAGTGTATTTTCTATATAAGAGAAGAGATCAGAGTGAAGAATTACATATCGTTGTGTGCCAACCCTGCAGTGAGCGTCTACAATAGTGTAAATTTTGTGTCAAAAAAATTTTTTGAAGTGAGAACAATTATTGTATTTATTGCTGACTAGAGATTATAGGGAATTATAATATAAAAATGGCATTATCAATTGATGAATTAAATAAAATAAATAGTAATATTAACGGTGAATTCAATGATATTATGCGAAGGTCAGTTTCCTCGTTGGAAATTGATACACAATATCCGATAAAAAAACTATCTTTTGTCAATACACGTTTTGGAAAGTCCATTTTAGCTGTAATGTTTGATGAAATGTGTAATTTAAATTTCAAGTGTTTTTTACCAAAGAGGGTTACAGAACACATAACAGAGGATATTTTGAATAAAATGAATTCCTCTTGAGAACAATACACAATAACTTATTTAGGTCAAAGTGACCCTGTATTTAAAGATGGTAAATGTAAAGCGTTGTTAAAATTTGGAATTGTCATTTAATTTTTTTTATATAAAAAATAAAAAATATATCTAGTAGTAACAAATATGTTTTATATACAGGGTGGGCCACCAGTAACGCCTCGGTCGCTAGTGACCAAACGGCAAATGTTACAGAAACCTGTTTAGGTGGGTATGTGTAGGTTGATTACGGCTACATTTTAAAAATATTTTGAGATATACAGGGTGTCCAGGAAAAGCGTACCATATCAAAGTTATGTTTTTTTAAATGGAACACCCTGTATTTTACTGCATTTTTGAAAGCACCGTAAAAAAATAGGTGAACTTTATTAAAGGTTCTGCATACCTAGGACTTACAGTTTGTGAGATATTTCAATTTAAGTGAAAATGCAGGC
>NW_019419850.1:53348-53864 GCF_000390285.2 Anoplophora glabripennis
TTTGTAAATAATAATGCATAAATAAGTAACTATTACAATTCCTAAAATATTCTGCTGCCCTCGTATGCCTGCCCTCGTATACATAGTCATCTACTTGGCGGATAAAAGAAGAACTAACGAAACGATCAATAAAATAGCCACGCCTACTTAAAATGTCGGTTAAAATAATATTCAAATATATAATATAACCTTCAAAGGACACTAGAAACGATCGATATTTTATAATCTACGCCTACACGACAAAAATTCAAATATTTCACGGCCTTGAACGAATACCATACATTCAACGGACGAACCCAAATAATCAATGAGAGGAAAAACGCGCAAAAAGTATATGACTAACTTAACCTTGAACAGACTGCGATCGCTTACGTTTGGCAATAAAATAAAATTTAAATATGGCGCTGTTGATAGTGGTTTATTAGTGGAACTAAACCTTCAAGCGAAACGATCAATACTTTTGGTCATGCCTACTACGATTCGAGTTAAATAATTCAAGATGGCCTTGAACTAGCT
>NW_019419851.1:0-7563 GCF_000390285.2 Anoplophora glabripennis
AAAACGAATTTTAAAATAAATTACATATTTACAATGCCACTTTTTTCGCTCTATACGATGGCGTCAACATTTTTGCAATCCGACGTTTCGTCTTCGAGGGGACATCATCGGATTAATTTTTTTAAATACGTCGCTGATAATTTTATGACAAAATTTAAAGTCATTTTTAATTCTAAATTAGAGGTTATTACTATTGTAATCGCTTAAAAAGTTTTTAGCTTGTTTTGTGTATAATTTAAAATATTTCCTGAGTACGACTCTGAACGCTTTCAAAATATCTATTGGATTAAGTCATAACAGTATAAAAGTTAATACCGCACAAAATATACAACAATTTTTTACTACTGTTAGCAATACTAATTAGAAATAATAAAATATTTCATAAATTCATATTATTTTTTTATTAGATACTTTTTAAATTATGGATTAATTTATTTATTTATTTATAAAGGCTAGTGTTACATACACATAAAAGTGTTTACACGCGTCAAAAAAAAAGTGGTAAATAACAATACACATAATGATAGCAATAAACTAACTGTTATACAAATATACATAAACAACATATAATTAAAATAAATTGTTGGATATTTTGTGCTGTATTGACTTTAATTCTCTCCTCTCTCTCTCTCTCTCTCTCTCTCTCTCCTCCAATAGATACAGGTATTTTGAAAGAGTTCAGAGCCATACTCGGGAAAAATTTTTAATGATAGGTAAAAACCTTTTTAAGCGATTTAAGCTCAAGGCGGCGCACCTCTAGCTGGAACCACGGCGACTGTCACGGGATGGGGAGCTCTTTCAGGGGACGGACCGCTCGCCAGCATCCTCCAAGTGATCAACGTTCCGATCATCAGCCAGGCTAATTGTCGTATAGCTTACGGACAGAACACCATAACCGACAGGATGTTCTGCGCGGGTGTTTTGGGTGTGGGGGGAAGAGACGCTTGCTCCAACGATTCTGGTGGTCCTTTGATCGCTAGTGGGATGCTCACTGGTATCGTCTCGTGGGGTTATGGTTGCGCCCTTCCGAATTATCCTGGAGTGTATGCTAGCGTTCCCAATCTTAGGACTTGGATTAGAAATGTCACTGGCCTCTGAGTTGTTCACGTTTTCATCAAATATGTACAAAGAATCCGATAAATATTAAAATTTTAGAGGTTATGTCAATGGAAACAGTTGTAATTGAAGTACATATCATAGAACAGTGTTAAGATACGTAAGAGTTAGTTAAACATTGAAATAGTGGTTCATACTAGACACAACACACATGGTAATAGTGATTTTCACCAATAATTGTAAAATTCTTTGTCCAAGCTAAATATGAATACATGCAAATGGAGTTTGTTTAATGATTTTATTGTCAATAAGCAACTTTCATTGTCATTGTATTGCTCTCAGTAATCGGGAAATTCTTGTTTCTTTGTCTGTTCATTCAGTAATCATTTATATCCTCAATTAATCCCTAGATAATCAATTCAGCTTCTATATTACTTATCTTTTAACTTCAAATACGCCGCCCTTTTGATCTTCAAATCCGTTCACGAAATTAATAAGGTTTTAATCACCTGTTAATAATATAAAATTAAAAATACTTTCAAGAATTATTTATTTTGATGGTTGATCTGTTATATCAAACTGCAATCTGCAAATATCTGTTTGCATTATTTTTAATGATTCTGATGACTTACCGATGCACCAAAAATATGTTTTTGTCTGATTTTAGCCGTAAATATGTTGATATGTTGATGATTAGATAACGTGAAAGACGATGACAAAATTCAAGACAAAACAGATGATATACTGGACTCAAACAAAACAGGTATTATAGGTGTACAGGGTGTTCTACAAACTCTATGACAAACCTTGACAGATAGTACTTTTGCTGAAATCGTCTCGATCTAACTGCATGCGGATTTTGTAACGCCCAGATATGTTCATTATGATTATTATTTATGCCGTCTCTAGTAAAACACGTTTCATCAGACCACACGATCAGCGAAATGAATCTATCATTTTGTACATGTTGTTCAAGTAGCCAGCGACGAAATTCTAATCGCTGAGGAGCATCTCCATCATCTAACGCTTGTACACTGTAAAAAAATTGATTTAAATGAAAGCAATAAAGATTCGGAGTAAATCCATTGAGTTAAATTATTGAGTGCATTTTCACTCAATATTGGGCATTTTCATCAATTTACTCATTTGTGATTATATTTAAACTAAAACTGAGTACTTTCACTCAAATGTAGGTACTCCCTAAATAAATTCTTCACGTAAATTCGTATTTGGTGCAAATTTCAGTCTTAACTTACAACATAATTGAACTGATGAGTTAGTTATTCGAACACCAATCACCAACGTGGCACAGAATCAACTTAAAATGAAATAATAAAAGTTAAATGAAATGATCAAAAGAAATTTTTGTGTCAGCCACTACCGTCAACTGTATCTACACAAAAACGTACGCTTTTGTTGATCTGCCTTTTGATGAACTAAAGGAAATGTAATTTCTTATTAATTTAAATTGTTTACAACATCAAATACTATTTACTTATTAAATAACGTGTATAGCTTTCCCTGGTATTTCTATTACGTTTGTTTTTCTTTATTCTGAAAGTTTTGTTAACTTCTAACCTGTCTTATATCCTGGAGAAAACTTGTGTAACTGCCCCAGTGAAGAGATATTGTTTCTAACTTGTTTAGATTTCTTAAAACTCTCGTCAAAAGACTGCTATAAATTCACTAAAAATCACGCATAAAAACGTCAAAACTGTGTATTTGAGTTGTATGAAACAGGAGATAGAAAAAAATGTATCTCAGTTTTCCTTGAACATGATTTTCAAGATCTTACTCCATGCTCTTTTGATAATTTCTGAAGACGTCTAAAGTGTCTAAAAATATGTGTTTAACTGATTCTAATTTAAAATTTAAGAACTAGATGAGATAGATAACAAGATTATGTCAATAATGGGCCGATAAAATCAACTTACGTTCTTGAAATTGCGTATATAAATGCTTACCATCCGCACGTCTTTGACAGTGTTGTACGTTCTGCCAATATGTTCAAATTCATCTTAGTGACTGTTTTTCTGACGACTTCGGTTTTGGGTGAGTACTTATTACTATTTTTAATATATTTAAAAAACATCTACGCCTTGTCATCAGTATCCACAATTTTTAAGTAAGCGGTATTCTTCAAGTGAGTAATATTTTCCCCAATAGGTGCCCCCCCGGCCGCTGTTAGAAATGACGAAGACTTAGATGGAAGGATCGTTGGTGGAACTGCGACCACCATCCAGGCCCACCCATACATCGTCTCCCTGCAAGCACCGAACCACATCTGCGGAGGTGCCATTCTTTCTTCGACCTGGATCCTTACCGCCGCCCATTGCCTTGGTAGGCCGGTTAACGTGTATTCCATCCGTGCTGGATCGACCGTTCGCAATTCCGGGGGACAGGTGATTGACGCCCGCAGGCTCATCATCCATGCAAGTTACAACTCTCGCACGATTGATTTCGACATCGCCCTTGTCCAACTCGCCAGCCCCATCACCATCGCCGTAGCACGTGCTATCACCATGGCAGCCCAAGGTGGCGCCCCAGCAGCCGGACTGACTGCCACAATCACCGGATGGGGAGCCCTCTCGGAAAACGGACCATCAGCAACTACCCTTCAGGTCGTCCAGGTCCCCATCATCAGCCAGGCCAATTGTCGGGCTGCTTATGGGCAGAGCGCCATAACCGACAGGATGTTCTGTGCTGGACTTTTGGGAGTCGGCGGGAGGGATGCTTGTCAAGGCGACTCTGGCGGCCCTCTGATTGCCAATGGAGTTCTTACTGGTATTGTGTCGTGGGGGGCCGGATGCGCACGTCCAAACAGCCCCGGGGTCTACGCCAGTGTTCCCAATTTGAGAGCTTGGATTAGGACCAACAGTGGTATATAACATTCTGGAAGCAAATATCTTTGTTGTTACATAATATACGTGTGTGTATAAAATTGCAGGATCTTATAATTTCCCTTATTTTTCTTATTGCTAGCTTTAGGTATAACCTACCATTCTTCCATTCTGTCATTTTCTAAACAAATTCTTACAATAGTTGCAAAAATTACAGATATAAATGATAGGAATAGAGTAGAAAANAAACAATAAAAATATATATAACGAACGTTCGCCAGTTGACTTTATTGATGCCCGAGCGCCTTAGTTCATTTCTAGTTGTAATGAGGCCCGTGATCTAATTCTGAGTCAATGTTTTCACAACGTGCTTATTAGAAGAATTATGGGGATACGCCACGCCTTTCGCGCATTTCGCGGCTCATGAGATATTAAAAGGTCTCTACGTACCTGTTATTTGCGCTCTACGTTGTATTTGTTTCATGTTTCATAACCTAAAAAAACTCTTTTAGTTGTATGTGTTTTTGTCTATTGAGTATTTATAATAATTCTGCATTATTATTATTAAATAATATGTCGGTGAAGTAGGTACATTCTCAAAGTTCGCCCCTAAAAACAATTTTTTGTCATACGAATAATTTGTTCTATTAGCCTCAAACGGATTTAAACGGTTGCAAACTACCCCTCATGTTCACCCCCAAAAACAGTATTTCTGTGACATCTCGGGTTCTAATCAATATTTTGGAATGAAACGAAATGGAAATTACTTCTTATAAAAAAACAGATATTTCACAAATAATTTTTTCTATTGGTCTAAAACGGATTTAAACTGATGCAAACTACCCCTGCTGTTCATCCCCCAAAAAACGGGTTCGGTAATTTCCATTTTGTTTCATTCCAAAATATTTATTAGAACCCGAGATATCACGGATATACTGGTTTTGGGGGTGAACATAAGGGGTAGTTTGCATCTGTTTAAATCCGTTTTAGACCAAGAGAAAAAATTATTCGTATGATTAGAGAAAAAGTTAAGACATTTACTAGGTGATTACTAGGGGGTTGTTCGCCCCCTAAAATGAGAAATTATTTTTGTCAATTTGTTTACATAAATCATATTTTGAATCAATATGAATTTTTTATATATAAAAAATGTTTGAAAATATACTTCGTTTTCCTGAAATAAAAAATAAGGGTTGCAACCCCCAAACATGAAATCACTTTTTATTTTTTAAAAGAAGTAATTTCCATTTTATTTCATTTCAAAATATTGAGATGTCAGAAATATTTTGGGGGTGAACATGAGGGGTAGTTTGTTTGCATCCGTTTAAATCTGTTTGCGGCTAATAGAACAAATTATTCGTATGATTAGAGAAAAAGTAAAAACTTTTTATTTTACAATGTTAATTCTAATCGTACAGACATTTTTAGCACACTAGAGGGTTGTTCACCCCCTAAAAANATATGTTGATGATTAGATAACGTGAAAGACGATGACAAAATTCAAGACAAAACAGATGATATACTGGACTCAAACAAAACAGGTATTATAGGTGTACAGGGTGTTCTACAAACTCTATGACAAACCTTGACAGATAGTACTTTTGCTGAAATCGTCTCGATCTAACTGCATGCGGATTTTGTAACGCCCAGATATGTTCATTATGATTATTATTTATGCCGTCTCTAGTAAAACACGTTTCATCAGACCACACGATCAGCGAAATGAATCTATCATTTTGTACATGTTGTTGAAGTAGCCAGCGACGAAATTCTAATCGCTGAGGAGCATCTCCATCATCTAACGCTTGTACACTGTAAAAAAATTGATTTAAATGAAAGCAATAAAGATTCGGAGTAAATCCATTGAGTTAAATTATTGAGTGCATTTTCACTCAATATTGGGCATTTTCATCAATTTACTCATTTGTGATTATATTTAAACTAAAACTGAGTACTTTCACTCAAATGTAGGTACTCCCTAAATAAATTCTTCACGTAAATTCGTATTTGGTGCAAATTTCAGTCTTAACTTACAACATAATTGAACTGATGAGTTAGTTATTCGAACACCAATCACCAACGTGGCACAGAATCAACTTAAAATGAAATAATAAAAGTTAAATGAAATGATCAAAAGAAATTTTTGTGTCAGCCACTACCGTCAACTGTATCTACACAAAAACGTACGCTTTTGTTGATCTGCCTTTTGATGAACTAAAGGAAATGTAATTTCTTATTAATTTAAATTGTTTACAACATCAAATACTATTTACTTATTAAATAACGTGTATAGCTTTCCCTGGTATTTCTATTACGTTTGTTTTTCTTTATTCTGAAAGTTTTGTTAACTTCTAACCTGTCTTATATCCTGGAGAAAACTTGTGTAACTGCCCCAGTGAAGAGATATTGTTTCTAACTTGTTTAGATTTCTTAAAACTCTCGTCAAAAGACTGCTATAAATTCACTAAAAATCACGCATAAAAACGTCAAAACTGTGTATTTGAGTTGTATGAAACAGGAGATAGAAAAAAATGTATCTCAGTTTTCCTTGAACATGATTTTCAAGATCTTACTCCATGCTCTTTTGATAATTTCTGAAGACGTCTAAAGTGTCTAAAAATATGTGTTTAACTGATTCTAATTTAAAATTTAAGAACTAGATGAGATAGATAACAAGATTATGTCAATAATGGGCCGATAAAATCAACTTACGTTCTTGAAATTGCGTATATAAATGCTTACCATCCGCACGTCTTTGACAGTGTTGTACGTTCTGCCAATATGTTCAAATTCATCTTAGTGGCTGCTTTTCTGACGACTTCGGTTTTGGGTGAGTACTTATTATTATTTTTTTAATATATTTAAAAAACATCTACGCCTTGTCATCAGTATCCACAATTTTTAAGTAAGCGGTATTCTTCAAGTGAGTAATATTTTCCCCAATAGGTGCCCCCCCGGCCGCTGTTAGAAATGACGAAGACTTAGATGGAAGGATCGTTGGTGGAACTGCGACCACCATCCAGGCCCACCCATACATCGTCTCCCTGCAAGCACCGAACCACATCTGCGGAGGTGCCATTCTTTCTTCGACCTGGATCCTTACCGCCGCCCATTGCCTTGGTAGGCCGGTTAACGTGTATTCCATCCGTGCTGGATCGACCGTTCGCAATTCCGGGGGACAGGTGATTGACGCCCGCAGGCTCATCATCCATGCAAGTTACAACTCTCGCACGATTGATTTCGACATCGCCCTTGTCCAACTCGCCAGCCCCATCACCATCGCCGTAGCACGTGCTATCACCATGGCAGCCCAAGGTGGCGCCCCAGCAGCCGGACTGACTGCCACAATCACCGGATGGGGAGCCCTCTCGGAAAACGGACCATCAGCAACTACCCTTCAGGTCGTCCAGGTCCCCATCATCAGCCAGGCCAATTGTCGGGCTGCTTATGGGCAGAGCGCCATAACCGACAGGATGTTCTGTGCTGGACTTTTGGGAGTCGGCGGGAGGGATGCTTGTCAAGGCGACTCTGGCGGTCCTCTGCTTGCCAATGGAGTTCTTACTGGTATCGTCTCGTGGGGGGCCGGATGCGCACGTCCAAACAGCCCCGGGGTCTACGCCAGTGTTCCCAATCTGAGAGCTTGGATTAGGACCAACAGTGGTATATA
>NW_019419852.1:0-7829 GCF_000390285.2 Anoplophora glabripennis
GTCGAGCTACCCCAATTTAAAAAAAAAGAAGTTTCTACGATGAATAGAAGCCGAGATATTGCAAAATTTTACAGCGCGCATCAATTTGAACTGGATTTCACTTTTCTTTTACTTAGCAAGTATCTTCTCTTTAAAGGGCTCGTGAGTCGTTAATTTTTCACATTTTTCAATGCAATTCACGGGAAATCGTAGTTTAGTCGTAAACTTTATTTTGCGAAAAAAAACAATTGCGTTACGATTAAAAAAAAAATTCTTATGGCTCCTGTTGGTCGTAGAGGGTGCTTTAAAAAAAAAAATGTTGCCAGCTATCCATTGCATCTAACGAGCGTTCAAATAAAAACGTGGTCAAGTTGGTTCTGAAAATTTGGACGTAGGGCGTAGCGTATAGCAAATGAACTTAAACGTCATCTGTCAAAGCGCTATATCGCCGCTATCAATTTGAATATTTTCGTTTTAAAAAGCGTTTAAAATGGTGTTTTCTCAAGAACAAAAAGTGTTTATCATAGAGTCCTACTTTAGAAATGGACGCAAGATTGATGGAATATGGAAGTATTCTATTGAGGAATGTTTCATAGAATTTCAAAATCAATTTCCCGGCGTTGTTGAGTACAAAATTTTTCAAAGTGCAGTTCAGCGTTGTGTTAATGTTTTTCGTGAAACGGGCAGTGTAACAAGAAAAGAAGGAAGCGGCCGACCTAAAAAGCGGACTGAAGAATTAAAAGAAAATGTCCAACAAATAATGGAAAATGCGCCAAGAACTTCTGTACGTGTTTTATCACANACAACGACCCTCAAGACTGGGTCTGGAAAAAGTATGGACAAATATTGATGCCTGTTCAAAGTTCAAAACCTCCAGCACCCCCTGAGCTTCTAAAGTTGATATTCTGCCGATGCAAAGGAAACTGTGGAGCAATGTGTGGATGTCGGAAGACAGGCCTCAAATGTTCTACAGTGTACCTGAATTGTTCTGGGGAGACATGCAGCAACATAATGGAGATATCAAAATTGATCGAGGAGAATGATTTTAAAGATGAACTGTCAACAATGACGCCACTTCATTCTCCATCCTTCCTCAACAATTCAATATTGGAAGCTCAACCAGATCCTGAGTCGCGGCCTGGCCTATCAAAGAGACTGAGGACACAGTAGATTGAGAAATATATTTCGATATATTTAATTACACTAATTATTATGTCAGCTAGAAAATGTCCGTGGATTTTGCCTACTAGGGATACGACGTAAAAAATAACGCGCCACCAAACTCTACCTCGTAGGGGGTGGGGAAAAGAGTAAATAACTAATTAACAACATTGCAATGCCAATCATTAAAATGTTTCTTATAAAAATAATGGAAAGATGAGAGAAAACTATGCCTAATAATTCATATTAATGTATACTTACTAGTACTCGAGAATATTGTAAGTTTCGCATCGTTGTAAATAAATCAAATTTGAAAAAAGTTTGTAATGGAAATTATTCCTTGAAAACCCCTCTATCAAAATGCTTTGATGTAACTTTTTTGTAAAATGAAAAGAAAAAAAGTTATAACGACCAAAAGAAAATTTTTATCTATTTTCGTTAATAACTTTGTTATTTTTAGTTCTACGACTAAAAGTTACGGAACCAAATTTGTAGAGAATTTAATTTGCAATAAAATGTGTGTACAAATTTTCTGTGCGACGAATAGTTTGCCCGATATAGTAAGTAGTAGTATAAAAACCATTCCCAACCCTTTTTACAAGATGGCGGCCGATGCACAAGGGTTGCGACCCCACAAACATGAATTTAACTTTACACTAACCCCCTCTTGACATCTAAAAAATAAAATTGCGTGCTCTGACTTTTGCACGCTAAGCCCAAAAGAGTGTAACATTTCAATGGACTATCTCATTTTGTAGATAATTGTATTCCCTACAAGCTGTCTGAGAGTCACTTTTCGCCAAAAGTGATGGTTTTTCCTGCAAAGTGAAAAAACTGTTTTCATCACTTATTTGTTTAAATAGAAAAGTTAGCTATTAAAATTTTTTGACTCACGAGATGAGAGATGTCTTGTATTATGTTCCTTTAGACAATTTTACAATAATATCGCGGATAGGAATTTTTTGGAGTTTCTCTTTTTTTTTCGCTTATTTTCCTGGTCTATAAACTAACATCTGTAATCAGAACATACATTTTTCAACAACGCAACGAGCAACGAGCCCCTCTTACTCTAATTAAATCGGAGGCGATAAATAAATTAAAAACAATCCGCGGGGCCCCTCGGAGCCCGACGCGACGTGCCGCACTTAATAATAATGGTTAGATTTATGGGGGCGACGACGGCGGAAAAACTGCGTCTCCCCTCGCTTGAGCGATAGTTTTTAAAGCGGACGCAAATCGCGAATGTGCAGGACTACCAGACGGCGATGAAATGGAGTACGGGGCATTAGTTAACATAAAGTCGTAAAGCTTCGAGTGAATTGCCTTGGATGAGGGCCAGGACTACCCGTATGTCAAGGAGAGGGAAGGATATTAAAAATCGGAGGCCACTTTGTCGGGGCGGAATTGTTTTATTTCTTTACGGATTTTGTGCAATTGTATAACCTTAAAAGGAAATGGCGAATGATATTTTGCACTCATCCTTCAAGGAAGAATGTCACGTCAGTCAATCGAGTCGGGAAGTTTCACTGAAAACAAAGTAGTTTTTTTATATTTATTTACCGACTAAACATCTTGAGCAACAATACTAAACATACATATTCGTTTTTGTAGACGTCAATGTGTAACTGCTCGCGATCTGTTCGCGAGGTGTACGCGAACTGATCGCGAGCAAGACTTGTACTCGTGTGCGAACTGTCCGTAATTGTTTGATTGTGCACGAAGCACCTTCTGGTATTATCTCCTTTTGCCTGCCCTGACAGACAGGATTATTACGGGGCACTGATTGATTTTGTTAATGAAACCCTTGGCTTGATTTTTCACTTATTTAATGACTTATAATAAGTTCTCACAAGGTGTCTTAACACTACTCTAACCTAAACTCTTCTGTCTATGTGTGTATAGGGCTTATGTGCCAACACCCTAGCTTTCGTCCCACACCTCAAAACAATGAAGAGGGGGGTTGGACGGAACCTTATGGCGCGTGGCGTAACAGTAATAATAATATGTTTACCGATGGATACGCTGCCAATGTTACACGATCTGATCGCGATCTTATCGTAAACATTTTGCGAATAAACTATTAGGTATTCGCGAGCTATTCGCGAACGGCGAACGTACCTTTATAAGTATTCATCATGGTGATATATTACAATCCGCTTTTATTTTATAAGTATCTGTAATACAAAATAGCACTCTATTTTACTTTTGTATCCTCATTCCCAATATTACGCCTTCATATTGGACAGTATTCATGTGATAGATTGAAGAAGATCACAGAGCCATTCGTCAAGTATAGGTATACTTGCCACTAAGACTTGCTTTATAATTATCATTATCCGATTGACCAAATAACAAATACAGTTCATAACCTGAAATGGTCATCATACAAATCAAGGCGTACCAAGTCATTTACAAATAGTAAAAACAATATTGGTGTCAAAACAGATCCTTGGGGGACACCAATACTTTTCCAATCCACTTTTCAATGTATCTAATACTCTACGACACCATTTGTTTGCTGTTACAAATATAATAAAAAGTTCTTTATCCACAGGATTAAACGTCTTGCTGAAGTCCATGAAAAGCCCTGCATATTTTTATCCTTGTCTAATAAACTGCATAACGTTATAAGAAATTGTTTTATTGCAGTTTTTCTACAAAACCATATTAGCAGAAAAAATATTGGTATTGCAGCCCATATTATCCAGAACTATTCTTTCTAATATCTTTGGAACCGGACTCAGTAGACTAACTGGCCAATAATGATCTATTTGTTGATTGTCTCCATTTCAAGAGGTAAATTTATTGCAAGTACGAACGTGTTAGATAAGATTGCGATGCAAAACTGTAACAATGGCAACTTTTGTTCCTCAAGAATAATTGTGACAATATAAATTACATACAGCATTGTGTAGGAGACAAATATATGATTTATCATATTAGCCTCATTTTAATATGTCGATGAGGCGAAAATCGATAATTGTGGTCGACGTTAATGTCCGCATATAGGTAGATACGAAAAAGAGAAAGAAGACGTCGTTTCGGCGGCTTTCGTAATTAGGCGAACGACGCCGTTTACGTTATAGCCGTCGTCATCCTTAGGGTTCACTTCTTCTTTTTTGGCGAAGCGGCTTTTCTTGATTTTGGGGAAGACGATGCCGAAGTGGAAATGGAAACTGGAGATTTTGCCGTTTTGGGTTTTGGCGCTTTGGGTTTCTTCGTCGGACCCGCTTTGTTGGACTTCTTCGCTTTTGATGGAGATTTCGGTTTTGCCGCGGAAACGGACGTTGCCGTTCTAGATACCGCGGGTTTCTTTTCGGCGGCGGATTTTTTGGATTTAGTGGACGCGACGACTACGCCACTTTTCTTTTCCGCTGCAGATTTCTTCGTCTTAGGAGAAACTTTTTTCGTTGTCTTAACAGAAACCGGAGTCTTATCCGCGGATGCGGCGGTTGTCCTCTTGTTTACCGATTTTTTAGTTTTAGTTGTGGCGGCGGCGGCGGCGCCGCTTGTCTTCTTCTTATCGGCGGTTGAAGGAGATTTTGCCGATCCGGAAGAGGCAGAAGCTAATTTAAACGAGCCCGAAGCCCCCTTACCCTTCGTTTGAACGAGCATTCCCGACGCCACGGACCCTTTTAGATATTTCTTGATGAAAGGCGCCACTTTTTCCGCGTCCACTTTGTAGTTGGCTGCGATGTATTTTTTAATGGCTTGTAAAGAAGAACCTCCGCGTTCTTTCAGTCCTTTTATGGCGTTATTTACCATTTCGGAGGTCGGCGGGTGAGATGGCTTGGTCCTTGGATTTTTCGCTTTCTTCTCTTTCTTAGTCGGAGATTGGGTTTGAGGAGACGACGAAGAGGAAGTAGTGGCACCTCCGCCACCGGCGGAACCTGCGACGGGCGCTGCCGAATTCTGGGTATCCGTGTCGGCCATATTTCTCGATTTCCGTTAAGATAACTTTCCGAAATTAAACGATCGCTATTTTAAACTACGACAGTTCGATAATCTCGCGCGAGAACGACGACTAACAATATATCTGGTCGTAAAATAAAGTCGATGATGATGGGACAAAAAGTTCCGACGTGTGGTTTTGAACGGCTAGGTCGGACGGGAGACTGAACGTTTCGTATTTCGAGCCGGGTGCCAGCGGTCCGGCTTCGAATCTCTAGCCGTCGTGTTCGTACCGATTTCTTTTTCTTTTCTAGGAAGCTTCTTATCCGGAGGCAAATTTTAAAATAAGATTTAGAATGAAAGCATGTACTTCGAAGTGTTATCTCTATGCAATTTTATAATCGTTGTGGATCGCTCAGCTTTAATACGGTTTGTCTAATGTGAAGGTTACCCGCTTTCGCCCTAATCTTCGGCGTTATCGTCAAAAATGACCCACAACGACGTCATATTGCTTTAATTTATCCTAACGATTATTTAATCGCGAGTATCTATTTTCGAGAATAAATATAGTTTTTACCGTAAGTTATCGTTTTTAAGGACTATATTCGTAAAAGATGAACGGTGTCTGTAAGTGACGCATCTCTTAGGTCTCGCGTATTCGTATCGTTTTTAGAATTTTAGATACGACGAAAATAATTTAAAGACGAATATTCTATGTAAACGAAGTCTTCGTAAACGATAGAAAGCGCGAGGAGGGTCGTGGCACCGTATCCGTCGCTTATTGCATATAAATTCTTTTTTAGATATAAGCAAACGAAAGCTTACGAAAATAGTATGTCGGCGACGTTTTGACGACATCTTACTATTTGTTGAGGAAAAATGTGTCTTATCGCACATATTATGTGCGATGATCGGAGTTCCGATTTTTTTTAATCCTGCCCCAGATATTACGCGTGTATAATCACCAACTTCGCCGTTCTTGTCGAGTAGTATTCGTATTTTAGTTTAAATACAAGTGTGTTCTAATTCGAATAATCCTGGTCTTATGTTCGTACTTCTATCTATATTCATAAATACTCATCGGTAGGTATAACATTTCATGTCTCCCTTTGGCATTTGTAATCTTCGATACAATATTGTTCATGTCTATCCTTTGGCATTTGTATCGATACGATTTGCGTTGTGCCGCCGCCTTTTACGATCCTAGGGAATTTTTGTTACCGATTAAGGTATAATAAATGTCCTTTTTTATTACGTGTGGTTTGTCCCACAAAAAAGGGGTCAGTCGTAAATCGTTTTATCATTAAGGATAATTTTAATCTTTTTTGGAATGGATACTTGGTACGTTTGAATGTGGGAAAAGTTATAAATGAGATAAATTAATTTTATGTGAAAAAATCGACGTGCGAAAACCGACTCGTTAACAATTCTCGTCGCTCTCCAATATTCATCGTTGGGATTTTTTTTTCTCGTGGTAATTTGAATATTCTTATTCCGGTGAGATTTTNGTCTATAACAACTAATAATGTATAAGTAATTCATTATAACCTTTATTTCATAGATGCATAAGGTGTATTAAGCACCTTCCAGTTAAACTGATTGAATAATGAGTATGGAGATGATTGCTTTTTTTTAATAAAAGTTGTATATTGATTATAAAAGTTTTAATATGCGCTATACACATTATTCTAGATAAACAGTTTAATAAGCCCATTTCTTTCAGTGTAGTAATCTCGCGGCTCTCAAAAATACTGGTAGTAGAAATCATCACTTGTTGGTCTGAACTAGGGTTTCTGGTCGAGACTTCTCGAAGCGAAAATTCCCGGGAAATCTGGCCTTATTCGGGACGAGAAAAAAGTGTCGAGATACCGAGAAATTGAGAAATTTAAAAATCACGCGCGTCTTAAGTTCTTGACTGGAGTTCGTTTTGTTCATGCGTTCAATTCGTTTCTCGACAAATAACTGAGCGGTTAAAGTGGTTTCTCTACCAGCTCATGATTTATTTATTTTAAGTTTTTTAGGCTTTAGTTTTCTTTGATGATTCTTATTTTTTTAATGTACAGGGTGATTCACTATATTTTGACCCACCCCCTTTAACTTTTTTGTTTTAAGAGTTATAAAAAAATGTGAAATACAAAAGTTGCACGATTTTTTATGAAGTTTTCGAAAATGATAGTAGAAAAACAAATGAAGTTCAAACAAAATGGCCGCAGATGGTAACTTTGTTAATTTAAATGGAACACCCTGTATATTTATTACATATTTGGATAGAACATTTCTTGTCGAGCATAGTCATATAGGGTTTGTTAGGTCCATCTCTAATAATAGGCGAGATAATATTAAAAAACGAAATGATGTTTTTTTTTTATTAAGAAAATAAGACATCCTGTAATTGTTAGACCTCTTTCAGGCATTTCTGCCTTTTTTCCAATTACAAAGGATTTAGATTTAGTTGTAATATATTTTGACATATCGGACATTGATATAGTCCAAAATGCGTATAGGTATTTTAAGTAAATCTCACTAATTAGACCGCGTGGAGCCAATTACTCATGGACAATCTTATATATGTATGGTAGGTCGTGACAGTGGCAGGTAGTAATGTCATGATAACATTGTTATTGTTTGACAGTTTGTATTAGTATTTAATTAAAATGGGTTACACAGAAGTAGAAAATTGAAATATTATTAGGAATTAAAATAAACTATGGAGAATATCTTAACTACTCTATCTTAATTCCTATAATATTTAAATTTTCTACCTCTGTGTAACCCATTTTAAATAAATAATAATGCAA
>NW_019419853.1:0-997 GCF_000390285.2 Anoplophora glabripennis
AATCCATATGGTAAACCATATTATGTATATTAAATTGGAGAACGCATTTAAACTGGCTATAATAAAATACCTAATATATTGGTGTTATGCTTTCGTTTTTCATACAAAGCGCAATCCCATAATTCTTGAATATTCTGTCATCGGAAAATTAGTTATTTATATTTGTACCTAAGATTAGGAAATTATATTTTACAAACTAGGGTTTATAACTACACTCGACATAGCAGGTAAATATATAAAATACAAAATATTAAATGTGTTCAACATTCGCAAATTATGACAAATACTATATTTACATAATTTTAGTTCTTTTTAAAGAATAGAAGATAAAATTATAATTTGGTAATCGTAATCATGGAGAAATGAAAATATAATGATATTACTAGTTCTTAATTTTCCGAATTAGAGCTTATGCTGCAGTCGGAAGACTTGTGGTCAATGTTCAGTGTTTCGTACATCGATATGTGCCTGTCAATTCAAATAGTTATGGACTGTGTGAGGCAAAGCCATACAAAGCAGCAGCTAATAATCGCATAAATAATAATTAATAATAATAATAATAATAATAATAATAATAATAATAAACTTTATTTTCCTTGAAGACAGACATTGTATAGGAATTGTCACATTTTTTTTATACTTAAAATAACTTAAAACTATCTACTCTAGATACATTAAGAATCAAAAAATTCATTTAAAGTATAAAATGTATTTCTTATTAAGTATTTATGCAGCTTCTTATAAAATATAAAATTATTTGTGTTCGTTATCTCAGAAGGCAATTTGTTAAAAACTTTTAAACCTAAATAAAATGGTGAATCACAAGATATTTTGTATTTAAAAAAAGGAATGTGGAATTTCTTATTTTGCCTAGTGCTTTTATTATGAATGGTTTCATTTAATTTAAAAGTAGACTTATTTCTAAAAACGTATACGGACAATTCGAAGATAAATAAAGACAACCGTTAAAATATTAAAATTAAAAAAAATATATTAT
>NW_019419853.1:3104-7983 GCF_000390285.2 Anoplophora glabripennis
TACTTCTCAATTTTTGGGGAATTTTTCAATGCAAAAGTACAAACTAAGAAAAATAGATATTTTAAAAAACTGATATTTTCTTATTATAATAATTAATAGTAATTACTATCTTAAATGCATTGTTGTTACTGCAAGAGTTCGCAAACAAAACCACATCCGTAAGCATCTGTAGTTGCCAACTGCGTGCACTAAACAAACTCCATTAAAATATGGAACAAAATGAAATAAAACTTACCATTTCTAGAGAAAATTTTGAAATTGATCCCCATTAGCGCGGATACAGGCATGGCACCGAAGCACCCAATTTTGGCGAATATTTTCCCAAATTCCATGTATTCCCCTAATTGTGCCAGCAGCTTCAAGTAGATATATGGTTTCGCAATTCTTCCACCGTAGCAATTGGAGTATCGTAAACCAATGACTTCAAGTGACTCCAAAGATAGATCGGGAGACCTAGGTGGCTACGGCACAGGACCAAAGCGTCCAATCCATCGCCGAGGAAACATTTCATTCAAAAGTGTCGTTATTTCTCGAGTACTGTGTGGAGGAGCCCTATCTTGAAGATAAAACATGCGTTCCCGAACTGCGTTCCCCAAAAAGTCAGCATATGTCCATTTAGTCGTCCTTCAAAGAAATAGGGACCCACAAGTACATCGCCTATTATGCCAGGCCAAACATTTACCGAGAACCGATGTTGAAAAGGAGTTTGCCCAATCGCGCGAGGATTTTTATCAACCCATATGTGCATATTATGGAAATTCACTTCATCACGGGTAAATATCGACTCATCTGCTACACAAACATAAGCTGGAAAGTCTACTTGATTGGTACATTGCCGTAAAAACCATCTGCAAAAACGCATTCGTTGATCACAATCTGGGGGTAAAATCTGTTGAACTGATTGCAGATGATATGGGTGCAACAGCTGGCGCCTTAAGTTGCGATGTACGGTACGAGATGAGGTTCCTACTTGCTGTGCGAGTCGTGGAGTACTAATTGTGGGGTCTCCGTCAAGATTTTCCAACACTGCATCTTCAACATTAAGGATCACTTGCTGACCACGTCCTTCTCCTCGAGGAATAACACTTCCCGTATCTCGCAGCCGCAGAACGCACTGTAGGATTGTATTTGCACATGGGGGTGACGTTATGGCCATCGTTCCCGGTACAACCTAGTCGCCGCGAGCGCATTTTCTCCGGCTGCACCATACACTAACACCATATCGACACGTTCGGAAATAGTAAATGCATTGTTTTCTCGGTTCATTGTAAAACCAGTTTGTGCACAAACTAAAAAATTAAGCAAAGTAAGAAATAAGAATCTTGTTTTTAATGTAATCGGCACGCTATTCTTATTTTTTACTTCTTTTAAAAAAGTACACTACTATCGTGGAATTACAAAATAAAAATTTTTGTCTGGAATCTTTCACTTTTTAACACTGATGGGTCGATGGACGATGCTTAATATTTAATAATTAAGTGAATAATGAATTCAGTTCAAATACAAAATCAGTTGACTGCACAAATTTTTTGACAATGTAACCTAACCTTCTTTTAGTATTACTAGTATTGATTATACCGACTTAAATTATACAGTTGCATCTCGGGTCGCATTTTAGAAAAAAAAAAAACGAGAAGATAGAACTTTTTCGTATAAATCGTACAAATATCATCAAGAAGCTGTAGTTTAATCTTTATAGATTATACACACCACACCCTTTATAATGAAGTGTTGTTCTTTCTTGATTGAATTAGAGAGTGCTCATAAAAAACGAAACTGTGCGATAAGAAAACGATTTATTTTTACCAAAAACGTTGAAACAGGGCACTTTTGTTTTCAATTGTGTGTGTTTTATGATATTTTGAAATATATGTAAATTATGTAAAAGTTGAGATATCATTTATATATTTTTTATTGGAATATAAAACTAAAATAGTAATAAATAAATAATGACAAATGAAATACGCAAAAATACGTGAATAATATGTTTACTCACCTGATTTTACCGCATATGCTCAAAATTTCTTCGGTTGCTCTTCAAACACGCCTCAATCCAGTTCTGTATAATAAATCGTGTAAAAGTTTTTAATTTTTAAGAAACAAAAAAAAATGTTTTTTTAATGTTCGACGGCTCGTTCACATTGACATCAAATAAATATAGTAACTTTAAAATAACACTTCGCTAAGTCATAAACAAAAAAATATATTTTTACTAAATTATTTTTCGTTGTAGTTTTGCTTTCTAACTGTTGATTTAAAAATGTAACAACTGTCAACGCTGATAAGTGATGATACAACTTACTACGCTAATTCCGGTTGGCGCAGTTGATGCCGCCCAGTAGTAGCGTAAACGCGAATTTATGTACAATTTAAAAATTTAATTTTGTATATTACATGATTGTTCATCAATAGTTCCCTTTATACAGAGCATTCATAAATGATTACAAGCCACGTGACCTGTAATTTTCTTTGGAACTTTATATATTTTGTCAATGTTATATTAGTGTACCTTTATTTTATTTGTTTGTGTATTTATTTATTACGTTTGTTGCATTCTATTTAATATTGTTATTCAATATCATGCTTTGTAATAGTGAAATCGAAATTATACATTTGTTCCTGTTGGGAAAATAAATAAATAAATAAAATAAAAATAAATATTAATAATTAAATACTATTTTGGGTCCATTTTTTGACGGTTAGTAACTGTAGGAAATATGTTTTTTATTTGTGTTTTTCTTTGTTAATGCTCTGCGCGCAGATCATTTCTCCTAAATATATTTTTAATGGACTCTCCAGTCTCCGCATCGTGGAAATGGGCGCGTTAGTGCAAATAATATCTGGACGTGAGTATATTGTTTTAACTGATTCATTTTCACGTTTGAACCGCGGGTCAATTACGCACTGATTGATTATTCTCTAAGTAAAAATAACAAAATTTAGCGCGCTGTATATTTTCATTGTACTCGGTCAAAAATAAAACATTTAACTGCAAAAACAATACCACACGCATTTGTTCTATTGGCCATTAGGACTGATTTATTTTTGTAAATGGTGCGTCTCGTTGGACTGGCGGTTGTTTCATCCGAAATGACACGTACAGGGTGATACAAATTCCAAAAAGATCAGTGAAAACAATCCGTCGGTTTGCTTTAATCTATACTGAAATGCCCAGACTCTAAATAAGATAGCAGTGCACTGAACTACTTGCTGTAACAACACGTACAGGGTGATACGAATTCGGAATAGATCGTTGAAAATGCATGTAGTGAACTACTTGCCGCCCAGACCTGAAACTTATTGACTTATATGTGAAGAGTTTAATAGATATTGCAGATGCAATTTAATGTTGGTTGGGGCATGATAATTGTTTCCTGCAATATCATCATTTAAACATTACCTGCGAAATAGCAAGTAGCTCTTGCTAATTTGGCTGTTTGTTTTTAGGCATCAAGTAGCAGTGACTATTCATAGATGTGGCATGATTACATCTCACGAACTCCATGTCTGTAGTTAAGACACCAAAAACAGTTGGATCATTCATCAGTTGTCATTAGTTGTTTGTTCTCATCAGTCTTACCATCAGATGGACTGATGAGAACTAATAAGTTCAAAACCGTTATAAGTCTGGTAGTTCTGGCTGACGAGTCATTCTAATGGTTCACTAGATATTACAGGTATAATTCATGCTGGTCGAGACATTAGTACGCAGAGTAGGTATTTTCAGAAATATGAACATTTTATGGGAAGATTTTTTGTTTGATTAGATCAAAATTATGTACAGTGCCTTCATAAATGTTTAGAAGTCACGTGACCGCCGAACTTAGGCAACCCAACAATGCACGAGTGGTAGGTACTGGTAACGAGAAATCCATAAATCTAGGCGTCGCCAATATTAATGATTAGTTTACAATGAACAATGACAAACCGATACGTCTATGCGCGACATACAGCGGTCGCTGATTGATTGAATAAAATATCGAAAAAAAAACAGAATATCATGTTCTAATGTAGGTAATCTTGATCTTATTGTTTTAATTTTAACGAAATTTATTTGCCAAAGTAAAGGAAATAAAATTATTATTACTAACAAAATCGCTGGTTGCGTGGTTTGTAATCATTTATGCAGACTTTGTATATGGCATATTTCTCTGATTCTTTTTTCCATGTTGCCCATATACAGGGAGTTCAATAAGTTTGAAACCCCCCCCCCCCTCTATCTCAGAAGATACTGCTCCAACAAAAAATGATTAGGGCAAAAGTTGCAGGGTTTTGAGTGAGCAATCCAACGGTGACCTTGACCATGACCTTCAAGATAATTTAGAGGTCAACCTGAAAATTTTAAACGGAACCGTATACTTTTGATCCCGAAAATGAAAAGAGCGAAGAATATCGGGTCATTTAGTAAAAATCGACTTGACCTGTAAAAGCCTTGAAGGTCATATCCGAACGTAAAAATTTCAATTTTTTCCATTTCTGGGGTCAAAAATATACGGTTCCATTTAAAATTTTCAGGTTGACCTCTAAATTATCTTGAAGGTCATGGTCAAGGTCACATTCGATCGTAAAAATTTCCTCTATTACAATTTCCGGGGTCAAAAGTATACGGTTTCATTTAAAATTTTCAACTTGACCTCTAAATGACCTTCAAGGTTATGATTTAGGTCATGGTGAAGGTCACCGTTGGATTGCTCACTCAAAACCCTGCAACATTTGTCCTAATAATTTTTTTGTTTAAGCAGTATTTTCTGAGATAGAGGGGAGGTTCCAAAATTTTTGAACACCCTCTATAATGCTGCATATGGCACATACAGTGTAGGAAAGTACCGATGGTCTATCAGAAGTTACGTGAGAGCGATAAAGTAAGCCATAGAAATCC
>NW_019419854.1:0-4910 GCF_000390285.2 Anoplophora glabripennis
ACAGCTCTACTCATTAGTATATCAGTGATGTTGTCGTTCTTGTATTACTTAATGCCACCGAATATTATTAGTCTGAATGTCTTGTGGGTTTAATTTAATATAAACAGCATATCCTCTGTTCGAATTAAAATTAGTTATTTCTTAACTGTCACCGGTTGAGCATTTAAAAGTCTTGCTTCGGTATAAATCTACTGTTGGTAAAACTGTAGTAGGTAAAAGGGTATCATCCTATCTCGACTCAAGGTCTCAATATGTTTCCACTGTTTTGTTAAGTAAGCCCAGTGAAAGTTACCCTTAAAAATAATTTCCAACTTTGTAGATACTTTGTATTTATGTTTAAAATCAGAAGAGCCTACAGTTATTACTGCTGGGAGTAATAAATTACATTCAATATATCATCAAGTCGGGCGAAGTGAATCTCAGTGAAAATTTCATTTATAAGATTTACTTTCTTGTTTGGATAAATTTTATTTAACCCGCAATAAATCCATATGCGATCCACTTTCGCATTAATATTCTGTATGGTGGAGCACAGAGCACGTTCCCAGACACTGAATTGTATAGAGTACAGCGCTGTTTTATTTATTAGATTCAGCAACTCGAACGAACTTTTTATTAAAGTTTATTTTAATAAATGCCTCATGTTCTTCGTATAAAAAGAACTATACGAGAGCAAACCGCGTTCTTTTTAAAGTCGGTGGGACTATAACCCCAACTTCTGATTATTCCAAGGCATACATTCAGTTAGTTTACGGCGGGCATATATTTACATAATAAATCGACCAAGATGTTTCCCTTTAACGGAATGCGGTGTTCACTGTCATGTAGGGAAAGCAACGAGTCGATTAAATCCACAATTAATTACTGGTTTGAAGTTTCGGACAAATTGTTATTTTTGCGGGGGTTTAGAAACAAAACAGTATTAATTAGAAAAACCAAATACCTAATGTCTATTCCTGTTGACTTTGCATTGTTTAATTGGAAATGTAGATTTTTATGGCGAGCACAATCTTACTCGATATCACAAAAGGTGCAGCAAAAGCTATAACAGACTACAAGCCCATCGGAAATTTTCAAGGGGTCATTTGACCCAGCATTAATTACTTATAAAAAGGGGGGTAGTTTTCGGCAAAACTTTTTTGTACGGCATTTTTGGGGTAGTTTTCCGCGATTTAAAAAAAAAACTGGAGGGTGATGGAGCAATTTTGACTCCGGATTCGGTTTTAGCGCGTCAAAATACATAAGGGTAGGTGGGTCTAGTCTCTGGTATTTTTAACTTTTTTTTGTGGGTCTGTGTAATTATTATTAGGTAATCGACAGGGCAATAGTCAATTTAAAAAAAAATATAGGATGACATTATTTGAAATAATGCAAAACAATTCCTGTTACAGTCAAAACAATAATTTAAATATTTAATTAAAATTATTTATAAAAACATTTTTAAGGAATTAATTTTACATGGTAATGTTAAACAACATTTTGAAACGCCAGAGACTTTTTAGATTCACATACATTCAATATTCCAAGTCCAACACGGCTTCCAGATTCCTCAACTTTTCAATTAAGCACTGGTCAGATAAAGGGTGATACATTGCAGTAGGGGATCTCGGATCACCTCGGTCAGTGTACAATTAAAGTCTTTGTTTTATAAACACTGAGATAAACTGCTCCCTATAGGAAGACGTTGATGACACACGGAGATCCTTAACTTCAATATCCAGATTTATTAGGACCATATATCGTAGGCCTATGAATGGTGGAAAGCAGACTTTTCCTAATACACTGATTATTAAAAAGAATACAAGGATATGATTAAAACCAAAGCATACAGATTTGCCCTTTTAAACTATGTATTAATTTAAAGAATTTGAATGTACTTTAAAAATAAAGTATGGAACTCTAATTTACAATAAAACACACTCTAATACATTTAAAATCAATAAATTGGTGGTTCCTTCTGGTCTAAAGAGAATCTTAATTTTTTTTCTTTTTATTGTTGCCTTTACTCTCTTTTTCCTGTACGTGTTCGGTAGGTATAAATTATTTGAAATTCAGCAGGAACCTCCATTTAGTTGTCCTTATTTTACATGAATTAAAGTATAAAAGCAAGTTCTTGACAAGCAGATGGCACAGATTTTATCCCTTTTAATATTTTATTATCGAAATCGTCTTCTTGATAAGCAAACACCTAAATAATTTAAGATTTGACTGACATATTCGTTATTTAAACCTGTAAATAATATAATACCAGCTTTGGAACTATATTCCAATAAGTAAAAATATTTGGACGACTAATGACGTCATCAATTATATTTTTTCCAGAAACATACCCAAATTTTTTTCATATTAAAAAGCTCTCTTTTTTCTAATAAACTTTTATTAGAGACATTTTTTGTGTTACTTCCCGTAGACATCAAATATACAACAACGCCCTACCCACGAATTCCCTGGGTCAGAAAGTATATATTTCCTGATTATGACCTTTTTTTTAGACATCAATTTGTCCAACCCTTTTTTTTAGGCGTCAATTATACAGGGTGTAACGTAAAGGTTGGGAATAAATTAAACGGTGGATTCTTTAGTTTAAAAAATAAATTTTTGTCATATGAAGTTATGCTCTACGGTTTTTCTTTTCCAAGCTACAGGGCGCTAAAAAATTTCAAAAAATTTTGTTTTCGAAAGTTACTGGAGACTTTCGAACATTAGAAGATAATGAAATTTCATCCATAGCTTAATTTGATAATCCCCTAGTAACAGGAAAAAGATTGGCTTTGTAAGTTACTAAGTGGCGTGGTACGTATTATACCGTAAGGTTTTTCGAAGAAAATTGTGGTACGCCACTGGTAAAAACATTTTTTTAATATTTTTTTTGTAATCCACATTTTATTTTAAACAAAATTACCCTCTTGTGTTTTATTCCTAGCTCTTGTCATTTTTCCGTAAATAAAACTTTTGTAAATACCATTTTTTCCCGCTGCTAACATAGGAAAATGAAAATAACAAAAACATTATGATGTATGCTTTGACTCAGCCACCGAAAATGGTCAAATAGGCATTATAAAAAAGATTTGTTTGAAAATGATATTAAAATACCACATTATTTTAACAATAATAAAAAAACACTAGTGACTTAGGAATTTAAAGAATTTATTGAGTAGGTAATAAGAAGTAATAAACAACAAACAAAATTACAAAAGGTGCTGGAAATGTTGCCCCCAACTTCAATACATTTTTCACTGCATATTCTCATGGATTCTCTTACTCGTCTAAAAATACCAGGCATATCTCGAATTTGCTGACTGCCCATTTCAGCTCTTTGACGAAGAATCTGTACATCAAAAATGGGAACGGAATAAACTATGTTTTTAAGTGCCCCCACACATAATAGTCTAATGGATTAAGTTCGGGAGAACGAGCAGGCCACGCTCTTGGCCCTCCACGACCTATCAATTTATTGGGGAACGTTTCATTGAGGTATTCTCTAACTTCTCGCCTATAAACCACATGTTCTGGCGTGTTTCAATTGGAACTTCTTCTAATAAAGGTTGTAATCTGTTTTGAAGAAAATCCAGATACGATAAACCGCCAAGTCTGTTTGGTAGTACTATGGGACCAATAAAAAAACCGCCAATTATTCCGGCCCAAATATTAAAATTGAAAATCGTTTCTGGTGCCGGGATTGTATTATTCCATGCGGATTTTAATCAGCCCACATATGACTATTGTGGAAATTAATTATACCATCCCTCGTAAATCCAGCTTCGTCGGTAAATAAAATGGATGAGTGGAATAACATGTTCTGATTGCACTTATTTAAAAACCAGGTACAAAATCTAAGACGTGGTGCATAATCTTCGACAGAAAGTGTCTGCACTCTTTGCAGATGGTATGGGTATAACAAATTATCATGCAGGATTCGTTGGACAGTCCTATGACTTACTCTCTCCGTTCTTCCAATTCTTCTAGTACTTGATTCAGGATTCGCCTCGACCATCTGAAGGATCCGTTCCTCAAGTTGTACTGTCCTTACGTTTCGAGATCTTCCGCCGGAGGTGCAAGGCTTTAACGAGCCGGTTTCACGTAAGCGCACATGANCCAGATACGATAAACCGCCAAGTTTGTTTGGTAGTACTATGGGACCAATAAAAAAACCGCCAATTATTCCGGCCCAAATATTAATTGAAAATCGTTGCTGGTGCCGGGATTGTATTATTCCATGCGGATTTTCATCAGCCCACATATGACTATTGTGGAAATTAATTATACCATCTCTCGTAAATCCAGCTTCGTCGGTAAATAAAATGGATGAGTGGAATAACATGTTCTGATTGCACTTATTTAAAACCCAGGTACAAAATCTAAGACGTGGTGCATAATCTTCGACAGAAAGTGCCTGCACTCTTTGCAGATGGTATGGGTATAACAAATTATCATGCAGGATTCGTTGGACAGTCATATGACTTACTCTCTCCATTCTTCCAATTCTTCTAGTACTTGATTTAGGATTTGCTTCGACCATCTGAAGGATCCGTTCCTCAAGTTGTACTGTCCTTACATTTCGAGATCTTCCGCCGGAGGTGCAAGGCTTTAACGAGCCGGTTTCACGTAAGCGCGCATGAATTCTCGAAAAAGTCTTCCTATTTGGAATGCGCCGAGCTGGAAAACGTTCAACATAAAGACGCACAGCTAACACAGTATTCCCGTTGGCAAGGCCGTAAATAAAATGCATATCTGCTAATTCTGGAAATGAGTATTCCATTTCTAACAGATCTAAACCAAAGTACAACCGCTTAAGGAAAGCTAGATGTCATGACTGACAATGATGTTTTGTCTGAAAACATCTGAAAACAAATTTTGGTGGCTTGGTCAAAGCATACTTATAATGTTTTTATTTTCATTTTCCTTCAGAT
>NW_019419854.1:6689-7586 GCF_000390285.2 Anoplophora glabripennis
ATCAATAATTTCTTTGTTTTTCTCCACCTTCCTGATTATTCTGTCCCTAGCTTTGCTTAAGGTCCATGCACAGAAATTTTCAGTCTTTGGATGTCCTTTTCAAACACTTTTTCACACCACTACTTATAACTAACACGTTTTTAACAAATGTCCTTTTACTTTTATTTACAATTCTATAAATTATTTACTAAAATACTCCTTATTTTATATTTTTTAGGTCATCTCTGGGTATTCTTACAAAGGTACCTTTAGCTTTGACATTTGTGAAATTTATTATAAAATTTGGCATTTGATGACAAATTTTTATGTTATGGTTTATGTTGGATTGAGATATCTTCTTTAAGTTTACTCGTCTTCCTGCGATATGTATACCCGATTAATCTATTGACTTGAAGCTTTCATTTGATATAAGTCACTCTAGGTTTAAATTCGTTTTTCTTTATGTACTGATTACTAACAAGTGTCGATATCATGCATTTTTATGAAAATTTATTCTGTACTCGAGAATAAAATTAAAAGATTATTATTTTTATACTATGAAATATCATTGTTCATTACTAGTTTTATTTCCAGAATTTCCATATTAACAATTTTATATAAAGGTGTTGCTTTAATAATAATTAAAAATTTTATACGACTTTAAGTTCGGTCAGGCAATATTTTCATCTGAGTTTCTACATTAACATTTCAAATTCGTTACAATATGTATATATTTTCATACCAGTTGTACTGCTCCAATGCACTGGAACGCAGCTTACAGAGTCTATAAAATACCAAGAGCCAAGAGGGAAATTCCCGCAGTGATCTCATAAAAATAGTAACAAGAGTAGCTAGTATTATGTTATGAATATTATTTTTATTTAAATAATTATTTTATTGAATATTATTATTACTTTT
>NW_019419855.1:0-4180 GCF_000390285.2 Anoplophora glabripennis
GCGTAACTATCAAATAAGTCATATTAGTAAAAAGTATTTGAATTGTCTTAGCTAAGAATAAAGGAGACTAGGAGTAGGAGCTATTAAGGCGAGTCAAGAAATCACAGCCAGCAGAGCGAGACAAGAGACCGAGAAATGAACTAACTGACCACAAGGAGAGAGTGAGTGGACGAATAGAAGGAAGAGGACAGGAGAGACGTAGCAGAAGGAAAGTTTCTACATAAGAAGTCGTGGACAGTAAAAGAAAGAACGGATAGTAGAGATGTATGTATAGATAATAAGTGAATGTTTGTAGAGTAGAAATAAGTTAGCGCAGGGTAAATAGGGACTATAAATTTCTATTATTTTGTTTATCATTTGTTATATCAATATAAAATTTGAACCCAGATTACAACAATATTATTTAATTTTTTTTTCAAATTCAATTACAAGTAAAAATTAATTTATGATCCGACTACTGAGATAAGAACTCATGTTCTACTAAATTTTATATCTATTATTTATGCAAAATTGACATAGGTAATCTAGTTGTCATTCAAATAATCAAAAGTAAAATAGAATCTCATTTTAAATCCACAATACTTTATAAAAAAAAAAAAATAATCTNCTACTAAATTTTATATCTATTATTTATGCAAAATTGACATAGGTAATCTAGTTGTCATTCAAATAATCAAAAGTAAAATAGAATCTCATTTTAAATCCACAATACTTTATAAAAAAAAACAAATAATCTTTAAATTACAATTTATATTAAAAAAAATTGAGTGATATCAAATAAGAAAGCGCCTGGTAAGTAATAAAATTATATTTTCTAAATTAATAGTCAAAATTTATATATTTCCACTGGCGCTCAACACTATGCATATAATACATAGAACTACACAAACATAAAACAACTAGTTATCTTAATTGCATCACAATATATGTGACAAAATATATGTGTAGAACATGTAATTAATTACTTTAAAATCAATAAGTCAACACAAATCATACTTATAAGGAAGGTCAATGAACTCCAGACAGCATTACATCATTCTTATTCGGTATTGCATCAATGTCAGCATATGTGGAATTAGCGGGAAATTCAAATTTAGAAGTATTATTCATAATTATTTCGATGGCTATCATGATATAAAAAAATTGAATATGATTATCGATCTACCTAAAATAAACTGACAGAACAAAATTTAATATTCCCGGCTTCATTATTATGTTGGTATTTGAACCTGAAAATCGTTTACGAAATATTTCATGTAGAATTCCGGAGATACACAACGCGTATTTTAATCTATTTCTAGCATTTTATTTACATCATTAACGAAAATTTCAATAGTAGCATTTACAAGCCTAAAATCGTTGTATTTACATGTAATATACGGTATCTCATCCTTGATGCGGTTAAAGAGGTTGATACTATAATCTAAATCTGCTATGACTCTAGCCTTTGGGTGCTTATTCTGTAACCTCTTCAAAGATTGCGGGAAACGTCTTCTCTGAGTTCTAATGATATAGTATGGGTACTCGTGTGGTTGATTTTTCTGTACGATAGCAAACATATGACGTTTGTTCGGGTTAATGACCTTTGGACTTATATCTTCAACGTAATTTTTAAGCTTTTCGTTCCGTGTCTCCAAATCTTGCAACTTGACCATCAGGGCTTCATTATCGTGTTGGTACTTGACCTTGAATTCGTTTACGAAATATTCTTCAATTATTTTACTGCATTTCATGTAGAATTCCGGAGATACCCAGCAAGCAATACCCAGGAACAACTCCTTGGGTAAGTAGGTTCCAGAAATAATGTCATATTGATTTCCATGTATATAGTATGAGCTTAGATACTTTTCTCCCCGAGCGCTTTCTGATAAATAATACCGCATAAGTTCTTTCGATCCTTTATTACGTAGCCAATATGGCGCTACAAGTAGATGGCGCGGGTATTGTCTATCTAATAAAAAATTTAATTACTAGAAGAATTATATGCTATTTAGGAAATGAGTTCAATAGAAACCATTGTACGATATGTGTTAAAGGGGGTAAGTTCGATAAGGACATCCTTCTTCATCTTATGATCGAACTTAATATACTTAATATCTTAATACTCGGAGGGAGGGGGGAGAGGAGTGAGGTGGGGTTGGCGGTAAATTTAAAATCTAATCATGATAAGGGAGGCATTTCCTCCAACCAGTCAGAGCCGTTCAGCGCCACATGAAATTGACGGGAGATTTAAAATCACGTATTACATTAGACGGAGTTGGCGGTAAATTCAAAATTCATTGTTAACAAAAGAAATAAAATATATGTAACATTAAAATTTAAATGCTTGCGTAGTAGATTTCGGCATGAGGAGATTGGCGGTAATTTCAAAAACTAAAATAATAGAAATAAGATGTAGGTATGTGACAAAATATATGCGCAGAACATGTAATTAATTACTTTAAAATCAATAAGTCCACACAAATCGTACCTATAAGGGAGGTCAATGAACTCCAAACAGCATTACATCGTTCTTATTCGGAATTGCATCAATATCAGCATATGAGTGGAATTAGCGGAAAATTTAAAACTATAGATGAATAAAGGAAATGGCATATGGAAATTATAACGCATGCGTATGAGCACTTGATTGGACGGGACTGACGGTAAGTTCAAAATTATAAATTAACAGAAAATATAATAATAAAATTAATATGTTATCTCAAGTGTAATTAGATACCTAATAGTTTAATCCAGACCCGTGTCTTAAGCATGCAAGAAGAAATTAGGACATTATTTTATATTAAAAGTACATATAGGGAATTTTGTTTAAAACGTGATTATCGAGAGGTGAGAGGAATAGAATTTTGGAGAGGGAAGTGATAAATTCTTACCACTGTACTGTATTTCATTTATTTCAAAGGTAATAGCGGCGAGTACTCTAATGATTTTTTGCAATATGTCTGTTCCGGTTAAATACAATGTATCAAATGTGTTGGTGAAACGAAACTACCGAACACAAAATGTATTCCATGTGCGATTAAAGAAATAAACTGCAAACAGCATTATATCATTCTCATCAGGTATTGCATCATTCGATTGAGGTCACGTGATCGACCATTGATATTTAGGTTTAAATTTAAATATAAACAAAAATAAAATATGTTATATGTTCATAAACATGCGCAGAACATACTTGTAATTCAATAACTTAATTCCTTTAAAATTACCACGTTGACATAAACTGTAATCTGATATCTACAAGAGAAGAAGAAAGGTCAATGACCTCCAAACCGCATTGCCTCATTCTCATACGGTTTAATAAAATTGAGGTCACGTGAGCGACCGTTGAAATTGAGGTTCAAAGTTAAATATGAACAAAAATGAAATATGTTTAATACATGCGCAGAACATGCTTGTAATTAGCGCCTTATTTATTTCCGCTATAACTGCCGTGTTACAAAAAATTACAACTTGATTTCTAGTCTATTTCCTTTAATCCTGCCACGCTAGCATAAATTGTAACCCGAAATCTTGTTCCTTTAAAATATTAGCCGTTTGTTAGTCGTTTATGTCACGTTAAAACTAGCTTCCTTATCTCTCTCAAAGCTTTTGCTTTAAAGCAGAACGCTGTTTTAATTTCTCGACTTGTCACTACCAAGAACAAGACAAGAATGAGTTGCTTGCTCAAGGTATTCTTATTGTGTTAGAGGTGGTGGGGGTAAGGAATTAAACAACGCGTATTTTAATCTATTTCTAGCATTTTATTTACATCATTAACGAAAATTTCAATAGTAGCATTTACAAGCCTAAAATCGTTGTATTTATATGTAATATACGGTATCTCATCCTTGATGCGGTTAAAGAGGTTGATACTATAATCTAAATCTGCTACGACTCTAGCCTTTGGGTGCTTATTCTGTAACCTCTTCAAAGATTGCGGGAAACGTCTTCTCTGAGTTCTAATGATATAGTATGGGTACTCGTGTGGTTGATTTTTCTGTACGATAGCAAACATATGACGTTTGTTCGGGTTAATGACCTTTGGACTTATATCTTCAACGTAATTTTTAAGCTTCTCGTTCCGTGTCTCCAAATCTTGCAACTTGACCATCAGGGCTTCATTATCGTGTTGGTACTTGACCTTGAATTCGTTTACGAAATATTCTTCAATTATTTTACTGCATTTCATGTAGAATTC
>NW_019419855.1:4983-7543 GCF_000390285.2 Anoplophora glabripennis
AAGCTTAAAAATTACGTTGAAGATATAAGTCCAAAGGTCATTAACCCGAACAAACGTCATATGTTTGCTATCGTACAGAAAAATCAACCACACGAGTACCCATACTATATCATTAGAACTCAGAGAAGACGTTTCCCGCAATCTTTGAAGAGGTTACAGAATAAGCACCCAAAGGCTAGAGTCGTAACAGATTTAGATTATAACCCCAACAGTATCAACCTCTTTAACCGCATCAAGGATGAGATACCGTATATTAAATGTAAATACAACGATTTTAGGCTTGTAAATGCTCCTATTGGAATTTTCGTTAATGATGTAAATAAAATGCTAGAAATAGATTAAAATACGCGTTGTTTAATTCCTTACCCGCACCACCTCTAACACAATAAGAATACCTTGAGCAAGCAACTCATTCTTGTCTTGTTCTTGGTAGTGACAAGTCGCGAAAATTAAAACAGCGTTCTGCTTTAAAGCAAAAGCTTTGAGAGCGATAAGGAAGCTAGTTTTTACGTGATATAAACGATTAACAAACGGCTAATATTTTAAAGGAACAAGATTTCGGGTTACAATTTATGCTAGCGTGGCAGGATTAAAGGAAATAGACTAGAAATCAAGTTGTAATTTTTTGATAACACTGCAGTTATAGCGGAAATAAATAAGGCGCTAATTACAAGTCATCCAAGTCATTACAAGACGTTATGTTCTGCGCATGTATTAAACATATTTTATTTTTGTTCATATTTAACTTTGAACCTCAATTTCAACGGTCGATCACGTGACCTAAATTTTATTAAACCGTATGAGAATGACGCAATGCGGTTTGGAGGTCATTGACCTTTCTTCCTCTCTTGTAGATATCAGATTACAATTTATGTCAACGTGGTAATTTTAAAGGAATTAAGTTATTAAATTACAAGTATGTTCTGCGCATGTTTATTAACATATAACATATTTTATTTTTCTTCATATTTAAATTTAAACCTCAATATCAACGATCGATCACGTGACCTCAATCGAATGATGCAATACCTGATGAGAATGATGTAATGCTGTTTGTAGTTTATTTCTTTAGTCGCACATGGAATACATTTTGTGTTCGGTAGTTCCGTTTCACCAACGCATTTGATACATTTGTATTTAACCGGAACAGACATATTGCAAAAAATCATTAGAGCCCTCGCCGTTATTACCTCTGAAATAAATGAAATACAGTACAGTGATAAGAATTGATCCTCTCGATAATCACGTTTTAAACAAAATTCCCAGTATGTACTTTTAATATAAAATAATGTCCTAATTTCTTCTTGCATGCTTAAGACACGGGTCTGGATTAAACTATTAGGTATCTAATTACACTTGAGATAACATATTAATTTTATTATTATATTTTCTGTTAATTTATAATTTTGAACTTACCGTCAGTCCCGTCCAATCAAGTGCTCATACGCATGCGTTATAATTTCCATATGCTATTTCCATTATTCATCTTCAGTTTTAAATTTTCCACTAATTCCACTCATATGCTGATATTGATGCAATTCCGAATAAGAACGATGTAATGCTGTTTGGAGTTCATTGACCTCCCTTATAGGTACGATTTGTGTTGACTTATTGATTTTAAAGTAATTAATTACATGTTCTGCACATATATTTTGTCACATATATCTTATTTCTATTATTTTAGTTTTTAAATTTACCGTCAATCCCCTCATGCCGAGATCTACTACGCAAGCATTTAAATTTTAATGTTACACATATTTTATTTCTTTTGTTAACAATGAATTTTGAATTTACCGCCAATTCCGTCTATTGTAATACGTGGATTTTAATTCTCCCGTCAATTTCATGTGGCGCTGAACGGCTCTGTCAGGTTGGAGGAAATGCCTCCCTTATCGTGATTAGATTTTAAATTTCCCGCCAACCCCACCTCTCTCCTCTCCCCCTCCTCCGAGTATTAAGATATATAAGTATATTAAGTTTGATCATAAGATGAAGAAGGATGTCCTTATCGAACTGACCCCCTTTAACACATATCGTACAATGGTTTCTATTGAACTCATTTCCTAAATAGTATAGAATTCTTCTAGTAATTAAATTTTTTATTAGATAGACAATACCCGCGCCATCTACTTGCAGCGCCATATTGGCTACGTAATAAATCATCGAAAGAACTTATGCGGTATTGTGTATCAGAAAGCGCTCGGGGAGAAAAGTATCCAAGCTCATACTATATACATGGAAATCAATATGACATTATTTCTGGAACCTACATACCCAAAGAGTTGTTCCTGGATATTGCTTGCTGTGCTGTGCTGCGAAATTCTACATGAAATGCAGTAAAATAATTGAAGAATATTTCGTAAACGATTTCAATGTCAAGTACCAACATAATAATGAAGCCGGGAATATTAAATTTTGTGCTATCAGTTTATTTTAGGTAGATCGATAATCATGTTGAATTTTTTCATATCATGATAGCCATCGAAATAATTATGAAAATCATAAGATAATACTTCTAAATTTTGATTTGAATTTCCCGCTAATTCCACTCATATGCTGA
>NW_019419856.1:0-7540 GCF_000390285.2 Anoplophora glabripennis
GTCAGGCGAACGTGCGGGCCAAGGAACTGGACCACCACGACCTAACCACTGGCTTGGATATACGTGATTTAGGTGTTCTCTAACCTGAAAGACAAATAGGCAATAGGAAAAGTATAATAACAATAAAATAATCACATTACAACCAAAGGAACGGGCGCAAATCCGGTATTTTACATAAAAATGTTTTTTTTTTGCAAAATCTACGCAACTTAGGCATAGAGAAAGATATTAAAAAAATGTAGGGTCTACAGAAAGGCATCTAATGAAATCATAAAACACAGGGTGTTCTATTTGAAAAAGTCGAGATTTTTCAAATTTTAAATTATCAGGTTTGGCACGAATTTTTTGCCCCCTGTATATCGCAGGTCAACTTTTAATACGTTTTTTGAAAGAGCCATCTTCACTCTGCAGTCCTGAAAAAAAAATAATTTTTAGCTATCATACAATCATAATTCACTAGAAGTGACGAAACATAAGAAAAAAAAATGAAGTCTATTATCTCGAAAACTATCAATATTTTAATAGGGATCATAACACAGAGTCCCGTTAATTTTTCACGTAGAATTTGATAATGCCATAAAAATATAGGTTTCCATTAAAAAAAATTAAGTTAGTACCTGCCCAGGAAAAACTGAACAGCCTGTATATGCAAATATATTTTCATTGTGTGCAGCTTGGGAAAGTAGGCAACTCTGTAGAAAAAAAATAAGTTATATCTTTTATTAACCTAGATATTGGACTTAACGCGCACTAGGTGGACACGGTGTATTTATATAAATTATTTCCAATTCTTTGAAAGCCCGTAACTTTTTAAGAAATCGCTTTAACTGAAATATATTTGGTTAATTACTTTGTTTTGGTTTCGGACAGCATTGTTTACATTTTTTACAACTAATTATGCCTCACCCTGTATATATTACCAAGTATAAAAGCACTATATGGAATATTATCTCTCAAAAGTGCGCCTCGGAAAGGACATTCTGGTGTATTCCTTTTATTTTCGCAAAGCGAAGTTTGAAATCGAACCTTTCCCACATGTCCCATAAATCAAACGGCGAAATCTCGATGAAATAGCCCTGCGGATCAGAGGTTAAGCCATACATGCTCATTGTAATATAATAACCGGCAACGAAACCAATCAGGTTTCGCAGAGCGGTCTCCCGGTCCCTGGCCCGATGAAATGTTAATAGTTCATGGCATCGCTCCATTATTTTAATTGGGGCTGCGGTAATTACAACGTCTGCTCCGGTAATTACAGCTTAAACAAACACACGAACGTCATGAGAAAATCGGCCGGCCATAAGTCGGAAACTGACAGCGCCACGATGCGGCCGATATGCGATGCAAATTGTGCGCGCCCCTGGAAACGGCCAGTCATCATAATCGAAGGAATACCTACGGATCTCGTCGTGATATCTGTTTTAATAAGGGCCACAGGAAAGCGTCACGATTAGAGACGCGCTTATATTGGATCCTGTCCGATATACACTGGTGACTGAATTTTTACTCAAACATGAAGCCAATTGAAACTTTTATGTACAGGGTGTCCCAAAGTTCGTGTCTCGGGTCCATAACAGACAAACGAAAAACGACAGTAAAAATCTGTTTAGATGGCATGAATAGGGACTCGCTAAGGTCGTTTTGCACTTGAAAAACATTTTTTCAAAATTCGGAAAATAAAAAATGATCAATCATCAACTTTTTTTTCCACGAACACACCTATTTTTATAATAACTAAAATTATCTACTTTTACGAACATTTTTGGTGCAGAAATTTTTTCTCTATCCTCCTTAAAAAGTTACAGTAACAAACATTTTACAAAAATATATTCTGTATTGGAACTATTCCTGGCTTAATCAACATTACTGTGAAAACAATCGCTGTAATTCCTGTCACAAAGGACCTCGCACTTTTCTTATGGGAAGTGGGTTTCGGCCAATTTTTTTTAAACTTCGCAGGTTGATAGTTCTTAACATGTAGATCAAAAGTCTCAATGGGCACAAAGCCCCAAATCCACCCCTTCCCCCCAAAAAATACCTCCAAGTAGCGGGGGCGATTTAACTGATTTCGGCATGTAAAACAATTAATTTTTTTAATCAACCCAACAACGACTCTAAACAACCACATTTTTGATTATCAAATTGCCCCACTTGACCCCGCCCCTCACTCACCCCCCGCTCCCTACGAATCAGCCTACGGATTTTCCAGATTACTGTATTTTATAGTTGCACGTATTTTTTGCACGTATATATTTTGCACGTATTTTTTCACACTGAATTCCAATCTGCAACTCAATTTTACGAATTCGGGTCAGGAAAATTTTTATTAACAATTTAATTGTTTATATAGCTGTAGAAAGTTTATTTTGGATTTTATGAAAAAATATTTCAAGTTATTTATTTTGACTATATCTAAAAAAAAGTTTGTATGTGATTTTTTCGAAAAAGTAATATTCAAGCTGTAAAACGCTGTTAAACTTAACACACGTGTATATCTACAGCTATCATACGTATACTCTGTGTTAAACTTTGGTGGCGTTTTAAAGCTAAAACATTGATTTTTCGAAAAAAACACAAGAATAGTTTTTTTTAGATTTCATTGAAATAAACAACTTTTATTTGAAACTTTTTTTCATAAAACGACAAGTAAACTCCCCGCTACTTGGAGGCAGTTTTTGGGGGGGAGGGGGTGGATTTGGGGCTTTGTGCCCATTGAGACTTTTGATCTACATGTTAAGAACTATCAACCTGCGAAGTTTCAAAAAAATTGGCCGAAACCCACTTCCCATAAGAAAAGTGCGAGGTCCTTTGTTTACATATTAGTTGCTATGTTCTTCTTAAAAAAAGGTCACTCCACGAAGAAAAATACAACAATACACATAATTGCAGTTAAATAAAGAAAATATTAAACAATTTTAATTGTAGCTAATAAATATAACAATAACTAATAACAAAACACAAAACAAAATATAAAATTATGATTATTACTTTAAAAAATTTTCTTTATGTGTGCCTCCTACTTCTAAGCATTTATGCAATCTTTTCCTAACTTCCATTGTAGCTTTAAACAACATTTCTCTTGAAAGACTCTCACAACATGTCGAATCTTTTGTTTTAAATGCTCCAAACTTCTCGTGGGTATCTTATATACTTGATTTTTTAATATTCCCCATAAAAAATAATCTAGGGGCGTTAAGTCTGAAGACTTTGAAGCCTATTCTACAGGCTCATTAATTTCAATCCACTTAGTTCCAAAAGTATTTTTTAAATAGTCTGTAACTCTTTTAGCGTTATGTGGAGGAGCACCATCGTGTTGCTACCACATATTCAACTTGAGCTGCAACGGCACATATTCAAGCTCTTCTTCTGCAAAAACTGTAAATAGATGATGTTAGCATTCAATACATTTTCATAAAAGTATGGGCTACATAATTAAGTCTTTTTTCAGCATGTACATTGGAGCTCAAAATTCTTTGCACAGAGTTTTTTTTTAAATTTAATGCAAAAGTGGTCTGTCGTATAGAATTTCTAAGATTTTCCTTAAAATATGTAATACCCTTGCTACGGTAATATCGTTACACACTGATATTGAAATTTCTTTCCCAATTCTTGATGAAAATACATTTTCGTTAGCACGCAAAATTCGTTCTAACCTGCCAAATATTTTTGGGATAACAGCTTGACGCTCTGGATATATTTCATGATATAAGTTAACAGCTCTTCTGTCATTTTTTTGGCATTCACCATAAATTAAAATCATGTCAACATTATTAAGCAATTTACTCCAATATACGAACATTTATAGGATTATTTTTTTTGTAAGTGTGTCCTGTATGTATGCATGAATATTTAAAAAAGCCGTGGGCGTATGAGTTACACTTAACGAGAGCAGCTGACTCCCGGCCCTACATCTACGGCACTGAAATGTGGAATCACTTGCATTGTTCTGTAAGTTCTTAATGTACCTATAATATACAATTTTGTAAAAGTATCATTACGTGTTTCTGAAACATGTAAAAAAGTATTATTTATTTTTGGTGGCGGTGTTTGTGGACCAAGCAATCATGTACATTTTTTTGCTTATTTGTACACAACAAAGGTCTTCTTAATGTTCCTTGTGGGATGCTCTGTATGCCCACTGTATATTTTCATGTGTCTTTACATGTAAGATTACATTATCTAGCATCTTTTCTGTATTACTAGTTTACAAGATATTCTCATCAATTGCAAATATATTCTCTGTCTACACCGGTACTAATTTTTGCCTTTTAACAAATCTCATATTGAGATTATGATATTTATTGGGTATTAGATAAATCGGGAGTGTTAATTCAAAAGTGTAATGACCGTTTATTGCAGCATTACGACCCAGGCGTACCTTATTCTGATTTTATCAAGTACACAGGGTTATTATTAACACGGCTTATATAAGAGGTGAACACACTGATTTTTTTATATATGATATTTGCTGCTGATATCTCGGTAATTATTTTTAAGCATACATAATTACAAAGTCGGCTGTTTTGTTATCGAAATTTCTGAAAGGGCACCGAACTCATTTGCAGAAAATGTGCCGCTTTAAACTTATCACCTTACGATGGCACTTCGTAAAAGGAAAAAACTTCTCAACAATTGCAACGGTAGGCATTGAGTAGCAATAACAATTAAGACATACTGTTATACTTTATAGGTTAGATCTGAGCTACAATCATTGTCGCATTTTGACTCTATGATGCTTGTATACCAGAAGACTTACGACTTATGCAAGTATCAATGTGCTGATTAGCAGAGATGGATATATATTAATTAATGACAAAGGATAAATAAAATGAGTAAATAATAATAGGATCGAGACATTTGTCAAATTTTCTATGTAAATGGAGAATAGTAGTAGGGTAAAGTTTTTTAAAAACTCAAAATTGTTTCTGTATTTCAACTTAAAATAATCTCTATTAAAACTTACAAAACAAACTTAAAAATATTATGCAGGGTTAGTCAAAAGTATGGAAACCTCCAAAAATCTCAGCGGGAAAATATTTTTGGGATAAACGGTTAGGACAAAAGTCTCAGAATTTTTCACGGCGCATCCGATGGTAACATTGACCTTGAGGTCAAGGTAAAAGTTCAAGGTCATATCAAGATCAAGTCGTTTTTTTTACATGACTACGCTCCTTTTCAACCCCTGAAATGGAAAGACCAGCAAATTCTGCATCCGATTATGACATTGACCGTGACCTCAAGGTCACTGTTGATTTTTACTGTAATATTTTATTTTTAACTACGGGAGTGACAGTCTTTGTGTAGATACCTGATGGTATTCCTTAGTGACCTTGTTCTTGAGATGAAGGTCGAAAGAACATACACTTGAACTAAGAGAGCGTAGAATTTTACATGTTAATATGATCTTAATCGTGACTTTAAGGACAATGGGCAAGGTCAGGTAGAGGACAAATGGTTATTCCGGCTCTCATTTTTTATTTTCGACTATGGAATAGAAAGATCTCACAATTTTTTATTGATCTCAAGATCAAGGTCACAAGGAGTACCATCAGGTATCTACTTAAAGACTATCACTCCCTCTGATTCCGTAGAAAATAAAAAATTACAGTAAAAATCCACCTTTGACCTTGAACTGACCTTGACCATTGGCCCAGTTAATGTCGTATTTGGATGCAGAAAAAAACGACTTTATCTTGATATGACCTTGACCTCAAGAAAAATACTGAGAACTTAATTAGTAACTATTTATCCCAAAAATGCTTTCTCGCTGGGATTTTGTGAGGTTTCCACACGTTTCACTAACCTGTATTACACGAACAAAAAATGTCCGTCTCTCCTCCAATATGAAGATCAGATGGGCCATTTAGAGAAGGAGACATGGACCGGCACCTTCATCACATTTTTTACACTCAATTGAATTTCCACACCCTTGGCACAGGTTGAAAAAGATGAACAGCCTTCATGCAGCCATCGAGACCATGCTACAAAGTTCAACCAGTTTTCTTTCTTTATTGTAACTCTGTAATCATGCATACTACACATTCATTTTCAATGTTACTGAAACATTTATCTGTTGACGAATCCATGAAATTGTCGAATGCTTCTGTATTGGAATCGGGAGGAGAATCCTTCCTAAGCTTCCTTTTCGGTCGTCCTCGATTACCTTTATTTTCTATCTGTTTAATATGTTTCTTTTTGATCGTATCTTCTTTTTGTCTCCTTTCTTCCATATATTCAGGAGTAGTGATTATTTTTTATTGCCTGCGTGACTACTGCCACTGGAGAGATGACATTTAATGCTTTTCTAGGAGTTATTTCTTCTTGGAATGTCATTTTTTCTGCTGCATTTTCTGATGCTGGTTCTAGTACGATGTCTGACAATCTTTCTAAAGGTTCGGGATTAAGTATTAGATTATTTATTTCCCTTTATGTGAGTTGAAGGGTAGAACGCCAGTTGATCTGAATGCAGCAACTACTTACATTTCGATTGGTTACCGCTTTGCCCAATCCTCACCCAATAATTCTTGCTTCAGCCTCAGTACCAAGCACTGAGTCTGGTACAAGATGATTATTTTTTCAATTTAATCGTTTTTGAGTCTGCGTGTAGTCTTTGNTACAAGATGATTATTTTTTCAATTTAATCGTTTTTGAGTCTGCGTGTAGTCTTTGGAATACTGACTTGGCTTCATCAGCTCCCATCCCTTCAGATGTGACGGCATTCATAGTCGATTTTGAATTTTCCGATGTCCATGCACCTCTTGGAGTTGTGTTCCTATTAGCTCATAAAAATTTGGCATGATTCTGAAATAAATATAGATATTAATCCCTGGTCCATCTCTCCTCAAACTTGATGGTCCGTCTCTCCTCCCATTCGAGGACAGATGGACTTCCAGCCGTTGTAGTATTAATGCGACGAGATTTTAGGTTAGGATATCAATAGAAAAGCATAAATATTTGAAATGCCCAAATAAATGTGATTATACTTACCAAAATTAGTTCGAACTCACACATGAAAATTTTAAATACTATTTGCAACTTCAAATCGAGACACCTTTAGTTATATGAATGCACAATATCAAGTTATCAAATAGTTTAAGAATGAAAAAATCAAGGTAATCCAAATTAAGGTGAAAATGCTTTGGTAGATAAATTTTTTTCCTTCTATTTCAATCTATTAACTAAACTTGTAACATAAGATTTAGATATAAAGATAAAATAAGGAATTGAATTAAATGATAAAAAGTATATTTGAAACTAAATTATTGAATGAAGAAATAAAGACATGACAGGAAAAATATGACAAAATATGTTATCAAACAAATAAACAAATTATGTTATCGAAAATGAAAATATGTTTAAATTTCTATAAAAGAAAAGCAATCCTCAACTCTTTATTTGTTTTGTACCAGATGGATACTGGTCTACTTAAAGAAATAGTGAGGAATACAATATTTTTGATTTTTTCTCGCATCTTTTCATTAGATCAACTATCTCAACAAACCCCAAGACCTAACATTATCTCCACCTAATTATTATACAA
>NW_019419857.1:0-502 GCF_000390285.2 Anoplophora glabripennis
ACGAACCATAGATCGATGGAAGGAAAATACTAATTGCAATTTGACGTATTCCGTAAGTAATTTAGGTTAAGAAATTAGACGGGACCATAGAACGTATAAACTACTGGATTGGAACTGTATCGATGCTTTCTTCGTTCAACATATTATTTAAAGCGAATTTTTGCCTAAGCACATGCACAGCGGTAAAAACGTCCCGTTGTATTTCTAAGGTTACGGTTCAATCTCAGACGAGGTTACCCTAAGATTTTTTTTTAACTTACTGCCGTAATTTAATTTCATATATGGACTCATCTTTTTAAACCTTTCTATAACAAAAAAATACAAATTTTCAAATTGGTTTTTTATATGGGTATCTAAATATTGCGTTGAAATTCGAACAGTTCAGGGAACGGGATTTGCAATATTTTTATGAAAAATCTTATATTGTAGTAATCATATGCTTTTTGCAAAGGTATGTACCGAATGTTTCATAAAAATGACACAGGTGAACTTTGATTTTACT
>NW_019419857.1:1709-4997 GCF_000390285.2 Anoplophora glabripennis
CAAATGTAAATCTTGTCTAAATCTTAAAAATTATTATTTTGTAGGTCCTATTAGAAATCGCTGATGTTAAGTTTTACATAAGATGGAGGAACAGAAGGTTAACGGTGACAAAGAAAAGCATGGGTATAAAGTCAATCAACCAGAGGAAATAAAATTATATGGAAAGAAGCTCAACCTTTCTGGGGATGCTTCATTCTTAAGGTGGAAGAGTTATAGTGCAAATTCTCATGTAATACAAGAAAATACGGGTGCATCGTTGCTAAGAAAATAAACTGGACAGTTTTGGGAGCGATTTGTCATCATTTTTAATGCTTAAAAGTATGTTTTATGTATGTTTACATTAGAACCTTAGCTTGTAATTACAGTTATCCAATAAAATTTCTGAAAACTCAATGTCATATGTTTTTAACTCATACAGAGTATACAACAGTTTAATACATTTATTATTATAAAACTTATAACCAGTACTAGATGTTCTAATAACCATATGGAACACTTTAATAACAGTTATTGCTATTATTTCGTAAAGGGTATAAAGAACATTGTATACTAGTTATACAATAATTTAATAAAGAATAAGGATTATAGTCACTATACAACTGTGCTAGCAGTACGCGTATTATATCCAATATTCACCTGTTTAACTGTTACATATAGTATACAATGGTCTTATACAGCATATAGAATTCTAATAAAGAATAAAGCGCATTTCTTTCAGTGCAGAACGGTCATTTTCAGCACTTAAATATATAAAGACTTTTGTTAGAAATACGATGGCTCAAGATCGTCTCTCAAATATATATATCTCTTGTTTCCATGGAAAAACTGAAAGAAAATAATTCATTTTATGACGAAGTTACTGATCATTTTGCTGCTTGATATATAAAAATATTTAATTTGTGATATGTAAAAGAGACTGAATATGCCACTAACCAATATGTCTTAAACATTAAAGAGTTTTAATATAAATTAATATTAGGTAGCTGTAATTGCAGAAATATAAAGGTTTTTAAATGATTATTTTTCGCATATCCTTGATTGTGCGCAAGCTTTGATTTCGTGATTAAAATTTCCGTAGGAGCAACCCCAGTTCATCAAGCCTTGAACTCAAATGAGACATCGAGACGACGATTATATGAAAAGATAATGAACCCCAGTCCCTTGATAAATGAATCCAGCAACAGGAGTTGCCCTGTGTCTTAGAAATTTACATGACCTTTTCCGCCTTTAGGAAGTGGTGATAAATCTTTTTTAATAACTATTTGCGTAAATTTATATAGCGCCAATTTATCTAATTCATCTAAGAGAGGTGTATTGTTACGATATTCTCAAAAGAAGCTTTCTAGAATAGAAATTAGCTATGCATTTTTAAATCTTTCCTACACAAAGGGAACTTAATTTGTCATCAACAGAGGGCGCTAGGTTTCTAAAACAGGTCGTTGGTACATTTTGGTGCAAAATAAATAGTCACGTTATTTGTAACTTTTTGGAGAAATCGTGTTATTTCATGAAATGTCGGTTGACCTGGTGATCCCACTAGTCTATCCATAAGTATTTGACACAACGAATTTGAATTTGTCGTTAGTTTTATGTTAAAAATGGCTGAAAATACAGAAAAATCGTGGATTGGATCATAGGTCGTGGAAATTGCTAATTGACATTAAGGAAAATTGCCGAAAAAATACGAATTGAAGCCTTAGTTTGGTCATTTCAAATTCTGTAATCTTGAATGAAAAAAATCAAACTCCAAACAATTTTTCACGTTTGTAACGTACTCTTTTCTTCTCGAACGACCTGTGCAGTGGGTCTCGGACTCTTTTCGAAGTACCATCTTCAGTTTCTCTTTTCAGCAACCAACATCTGTCACGGTACCTTACTCTAATTTTTTTCAGATCTTGATCACCCTGCTTCTCGCTCTAGTAACCTAAGTTTTCGGGAAACTTGTTCAGTTCAAGAACTGAATTTTTACGTTCATCTTAGGCGTTGACAGTTTATTATAGTTTCTGCTAAAATGGTGTCGTTGTCTTGGCTTTTGTGTTACGCTAAAAAGTTTTGAGCAATGTTGCGAAAAGCTATGCTGCTCTCTCAATATCTGTCATTTTTATAAAATGTTCATCCTGAAATATTTTTCTGAATTAAGGTCCGTCGAAGGTGCCTCCTCTCAATTTTGCTTCATTTAAATTGGCAAACTGACTAGTTAAGTATTAGAAACAATTTCCGTTTTTATCCGAAGCCTTGACGAACTGTCTCATCAGATCAGGTTTTGCATGGAGTGAAGGAATCAGTATTTTCGAAGGGTCAATCAAAGGTTGCTTTATTACATTATAATTTCTTGGAGTATTTTTCTTGTCGGTCGTTGTTTCATTTTGTGGTGATTGTTTCGGTCTCAACTATCCCATAGACACAAGATATGTAAATCCTGACTTCAGCCTCTAAGTGATTGATATGAATATGATTTTCATATCACTACTAGCTTATCATTCATGTTGTGTACTTAGTTTCCTGCAGAACGCATGCCATGTTTTCATAACTTTCTTTTAATGTGGTTGGGTGTGCAATGAAAAAACAGACAAATTTATTTTCATTGTAGCAATACGCAGTTCAGTTGGTATCTGGAATTGGACCCTGTCTGAGTGTTTTTTTGCGCACCACTATTTCCTTTTCTTGAGGTGTTTTCCAGCGAGTGCGCGAAAATTGGATTCGAAGGTGTCGTATGTGCATCGAAAATGGTGGTGGACATTTTGAGGATATGTTGTAGTTTGTTTTGTACTTGTGTGTTTAAAAATTACTGAATTTTGGTTTCTGGCAAGTATCTAAATTATTTTTACTACGTATGATTTTTTTAAGAGACTCATAGTTACTAAAATTCGAGCTAAAATTTAAGAACAACACTATCTTCGTAATACATATCGATACATTTTATTTTATTTATTTAAAAACTGGAAAACGATTGTCCTGAAATTTACTAAAATGTTTCTCAATAATAGTTGTTTACATTTTTTCCGTAGGACAAGTCTGCCGCGTGCACACGTGGGATGCATCAGCTGTGTAGCGTTAGGTTAAGCGCTATTGTCACGTTGTGATGAAACTATCCAATATTAATACCCGTATTTTGTAGACTGTTAATCTTACACCCTTATACAGGGTGTTAGTAAATAAGTGCGACAAATTTCAGGGGGTGATTCTACATGAGAAAATAATGGCAGTTTGCTTATAAACGTATGTCCGCAAATGATTCGTTTTCCGAGATACGGGGCGTCAAAGTTTTTCTTAAAAACTGACGATTTA
>NW_019419857.1:7213-7723 GCF_000390285.2 Anoplophora glabripennis
AAAACCAAAAACTTGGTTATTTGAATTTTTCACATAAATTTTGAGGTTATGTGAAAAAAGTGTAAATACAAAAGTTGTAGATCTTTTTATTACCTACAACTTTGCTATTTAACTTTTTTCCATAAGACTTGTAGTTTTTCCGGAAATCAAGGGAAACTGTTTTTACCCTTAAAAACTCACCCCTTCCCCTCCCCGACCTCAGATCGCCCGTAAATTATTTTTCCTTTCATTTCTGTTATATTCTCTTCCTTGTCCAATGGGTTTCATCCTACTATATTTTTTTTTTGGTTTCAGAAATTATCGACCCTGGTCTATGTTGGCAATTTTTCGAGTACTTGTTACAGGTGACTCCGCAATTAACTCGAGCACTGCTTCTTCTAGTTGCACAATTCGTACTTCTCGAGGGCGTCCACAATCAACCGTTTGTTTCTTAAATGAAACGTTGATGAAGACGAGCAAATATTGTGTGATGAGGTACCCTACGTCCTGGATACAACTCAGCATACAATC
>NW_019419858.1:0-2461 GCF_000390285.2 Anoplophora glabripennis
TCATCGAAGCAGGCTGCGACCACAAAAAATTGTTTGTTTTTGTCTCTTTCACGCGATATACTACATGTTGCCTGTATCTTTTATATTTATTACATTTTTTTACAATTTCAGTATAAAAAAAATAAACATTTTTGTGCTAACATAGAAATTGTTGTGGACACTACTACAAAAAATTTAATAACTTTAATGTACTTTTTTTAAGCAGATTTTCTTTTCGCATTGTTATAATATTGGTTTCTTGTTCTTGCACAAAGTAGCTTACTCTAAATGTAGCACGCTATGAAAATGTGTTATCCCAGTAATCATGGTTTAATAATCATCGAAGCAGGCTGCGACCACAAAAAATTGTTTGTTTTTGTCTCTTTCACGCGATATACTACATGTTGCCTGTATCTTTTATATTTATTACATTTTTTTACAATTTCAGTATAAAAAAAATAAACATTTTTGTGCTAACATAGAAATTGTTGTGGACACTACTACAAAAAATTTAATAACTTTAATGTACTTTTTTTAAGCAGATTTTCTTTTCGCATTGTTATAATATTGGTTTCTTGTTCTTGCACAAAGTAGCTTACTCTAAATGTAGCACGCTATGAAAATGTGTTATCCCAGTAATCATGGTTTAACAAATTGTGTTTCTACACAACGGTTAGCTTGAAAATTGTTACAGTTCCCTGTGATTTGAAAAACTGTAATTTTGAATGACAATGTTATTTTCACATAATGAGAAGTGTAATATGTTTATATTGTACTATCAATGCAATTTCATTCTATTCAAGCACTTGCGGAATACCGGGTGATTCAGTTTGGTATTCGCGGCCCTGTATCTCTTTTATTTTAACAAATAGCTATAACAAACCCTATATATTTTTAAATCGCCGCTTAAACTCTATCATAATATGACATTATTAGATCGTCTCCATGATAACATATGTCAAAATTGCTACAGTCAACTGTTTTTATTAAAATGGCACACTATATATTTTTTTATCAATTCTGGAAGATATTTTTTTTCTGCGTTCAACTATGTAAGGAAGTCTATAGTTTCACTAGAAATATTGCTAGAAAAACAGCAAAAAAGATGAACCCTACTTTCCGTAACTTTATTCTGAGAAATGATAGCCAGCTGCTTAAACAAGCTACTATGTTTTTTAAAGTAACATATTTTATTTTTAAATACGATAATAATATAACAATTTAAAATAATACTTATTTCCAATGTTCAAAATGACCTCCATTTGCTTCCAAACACAGAATACAATATTTTAAGAATCTGTTTACACTAGGTGAAATATATCAATTACCTATGCCATGAAATTTTGTTAACATAAGTTTTCTCTATCTCTTAAATAAAAAAGTTAGACGGCCCTAAACTTTCAGTACTTTTCCGGTTTTTTACTTACAAAGTTGGCCATTGATTTTAAATTTGTTTGTACGAGCATAAAGACCTCAAAAAATACAACAAAAAACATAATAAACGACGCTTAATATACGACGTGCGTCGTATATTAAGCGAGATCCATAGGAGTGGCCCTCTTATAATAGAGAGCCTATATACATATGTAGATATACAGGGTGTTCGGAAAAGTTGGTACAATATTTAAGGTGCTGAAAGTAGAGCCTAAAATAGTAAAAACGTTCCTATAAACATTGGTCCTCCGGAGCACCGTTACTGAGATATGGCCCTCCAATGGGGTCTCATCATTTGGATAGTTTTTAAAATAACTTTATTTCTGATTAATATATTGGAATGAATATTGTAGGTAATAATCATACCATAAGGGTCTTTAACTATCATAAGTTTCATCAAAATCGGTTTATAAATAAGGATAGTTTTCTAACTACCATTAAGAGAAAATTTTCGATTTTTTTTTTATTCCTTTGAATTATAAAGCGAATAATATTATTTGTTAATGAATTAGACTTTTTCGAAGAAAAAATGTATCTACTTTTTTTCTAATTCTGCGTAGTTTAGTCAGAAATAATAATTTTGTAAATAATGTATAGCTCAGAACAGTAACTTTTTTTTAATATTTTCACATAGCAGGCATCTTTCATGGTGACAGTTTCATTGTAATGATACTAATGATTGTCACTTTCTATTATCTTGAGAAGTACGCATGTTACATTATAGTATACAGCATTTTATTTTTAACACTAGTGTTACAAGTTTTTTACACTAGTGTTAAAAGTGTTTTTGACTCGCAACATTATAAAAGTCAATTTTTAGTTGAATGAATTAAAAATGTTATTTTTAATGACAGTTTTACAAAAACTTATTTTATGTGAATACAGGGTGTCCGATAAGTACCTCCTAATCTCTCGGGAGTGTATAGGGGAGATCAAAATAAAACTAGTCCTTCCTATAATTTTTTTTCCTAATGTGCCCCCTAACGGAGTTATGGGGGGTCAAAGGGGTACCTAGAAATTAACGTTTAGGGTTATAACTTTGAAACCA
>NW_019419858.1:3612-4726 GCF_000390285.2 Anoplophora glabripennis
GTGACGACAAATATAACAATTTATAACTTCAAGGATCTACAATAGACCCTCCAAAGCTGCTTCCTTAAAATTATTTTTTTATTGCTAATATTAAATTTCTACGCTATGCCTGCATTTTCACTAAAATTGAAATATCTCACAAACTGTAAGTCCTAGGTATGCAGAACCTTTAATAAATTTCACCTATTTTTTTACGATGCTTTCAAAAATGCAGTAAATTATAGGGTGTTTCATTTAAAAAAACATAACTTTGATATGGTACGCTTTTCCTGGACACCCTGTATATTTCAAAATATTTTTAAAATGTAGCCGTAATCAACCTACACATACCCACCTAAACAGGTTTCTGTAACATTTGCCGTTTGGTCACTAGCGACCGAGGCGTTACTGGGGGCCCACCCTGTATATTACTGATAGAGAAACAAAGAAAAGAAATAGAGAAAGAGAGACCACATTCTTCAAATCAGTTCGATAATTTTGATTGGCAGAATAGTCTTTAGAATTCCGATTGAAACGGTGTCTCTTTTTTTGCATAAAATAATTAAAAATTAAACCACTACAAAATATACCGGGTGTCCCATTAATTTTGCGAAACAATTCAGGGGGAGTTTCCTTGACCAAAAATAAGACAGAAAATTTTCCTATAAACCTATGTCCGAAAATGCTTCGTTTCGGAGATACAGAGTGTTGAAATTTAGAGAAAATACAAGGTTTTTACTAATATCTGGAGAACACTAATTAAGATTTTTTTGAAATTTGGTAGGTATGTTTGTTTATAAAAACGGTAGACGTCTTCTGACGTAATTTGATTTATTTTATCTATTCCAGCGGCGTCCGGGACTCACTCCTGTTGATATTAATAAGTAAACATATGAGACGTCACTGCTTTTTCTTAGGTATCATATTTTTTTCTAATTATGCGATAAAATACAAGTTTTTTGTCTCTCTACTTTTTTTGATATCTTGCTTCGATTTCGAGCAAAAAATTAATATCCTTTTATATGCACATTCTTAAGGGAAGTAGAAAACAAAAATAGAAATTCAATGTTTTAGTTATTTACTAATCAACTTTAACAATACATTTGAAGGAAAAACAATGTAGGGGCCATATATT
>NW_019419858.1:6922-7599 GCF_000390285.2 Anoplophora glabripennis
AGAGGTACATAGTATAAACGCCGCATGTGACCACATACGGCTTTCTTCTCTAGCAGAAGCGTTGAAATACGATGTTTTTAACAAATTAAATTCGTATATGTTTACATGCGTTGTTTTAAATTAAACAGCAATTAAATATTATTTGCTTCACAATATATTCAAAATTGTAAAGTACCCTGTAAAAATGTCCAAAATATCATGTATATGATGTACATGTTCTTCTATTAATTTCTATTGAAAATGTAGCACATACTGCACTTACGGCATTTTTACTTAGCAAAATCTTAAATTTATTAAGACAAAACAACATTTTCGACGCTGTTTTTATTGAAATTGCAATGTTTTCTAACATTCTTCAAATACATTAAAAAATATTTGTTTTTCATATGCCGTTACCGAAAAAATCAAGTTATTACCTTAATTAGTAAATGAATGACAGCCAAATAAAGTATGCCTAATATCTCTTTGCAATTTTCTCTAAACTGTCATATTTCGAAGTAGGGAAGTATATTATCGATGTATCTAGCAAATATTTTTTTAGAAATTGTTACTAAATTACTAACCTAACCTAGAAGTTTATAAATTTAGTAATTTAACAGCAACAAGTACGTTAAGTAGGTAACTAGAGACATAATAATATCTACGTAAAAATAACAAAAGTAATATATTATTGATGT
>NW_019419859.1:0-7593 GCF_000390285.2 Anoplophora glabripennis
GTAGTAGGTACATTAAGTTTTTTAACATGAGAATTATGTAGATCGGGATAATGTGGGGAAGGCGGTTGAAGAAGTTACAAGTTCTGACATATTATTTCTTGTACCTACTTTATTAATAATTAAACAATAAATATCGACAATATTCATTAATAATAGAGCATTTTGCACTTCTTTATTTTTTTAAATGACAAAATATTATAACGTATCACAATCTTTCAAAATAGTGTCTAATGGATTATGACGCTTTTGTTATAACTTACGGTTTTTGGTTTTGACTGGCCCCACATTGGACGCCAAAATATATAGGGGGGCCGCTGAGGTATCCAAGATACTTCGTATATAAATTCTATGATTAATTTTAAGCAAATATGATTTTATTCACTTTGCCCGAATTGCGAACGGTTCTTGAAATATCGGGATTTGAAGTTGCCAGATCGTATGGATAGTTATTAAAGAGTATATTACATTGTTACGACTAGAGGGCTAGATAATTTAACTTGGCTGGGATTAGAAAAAAATTGTTGATTGTCTGTTCGTTAATTGTCATCATTGGCAGTTGGTTCTTTTCAATAGAACCTTCACAACTCTTTGATTAACAGGTGCGTTCCCTAAACCGACTTGTGAAAGAGAAGTTATGCTAAGAAATAATGCTGCAGAAGTGCTTGAGTTTGCGGAAAATTATCCTGGTCCTACTACGAGAAGAATTTCTGTACTTATTGGACAAAGTACAAGAACTTCTCTCCATTGATGTTCCCCAAAGAGTTCGTCTTTGTAAATGGTGGAACAACAATCATCTGGATACTCTTTCAAGAACCCTTTTCTGTGACGAAGCTACATTTACAAGAGATGGAATCAACAATTTCCACAATTATCATATGTCGGCAATCGAAAACCCTCATGCTATTCTATATTATAAACCCATTTTCAGAGAAGATTTTCCGTAAACGTTTAGGCTGGAATAATTAATAATGAAGTTATCGGACCACATTTCTTCGACGGAAATTTGAACAGCGAGATGTACCAGGGTATTTTGGAGAAATATCTACCTCTACTACTTCAGGACATTCTTCTTCGAATCAGAAGGACGATGTTCTTTTTACATGACGGTGCTCCAGTCGATTATGGAAGAAGTGTCAATAATTTCCTTAATGAAAATTATCCAAATCGATGGAGATGCCATGGTGGTTCCATTGCTCGGCAACCGCGATTTCCGGATCTCATACCATTAGACCATATACACAATTAACTCTGCCGAAGATATTCAAATCATCAGCATGCAGAAAATTGCGGATATTGGTGGGAAGAATAAAGAACAATGGACCAAGTATCAGACCTTGGGGTATGCCTCATGTTTGATTTAATATGTCATTCATCAAACACTTTGGAGACCTCCATATAACCTCCTTGATCCAAAGTTTCAGTAATAAATTGGATAACACATGTTTTATACAATTATATAATAACTAAACTATTTTTGTTTAGAACAATTATAAAAAATAGGAATAGGACTGTAATTTTCAGCATTCCGTTTGTTTCTCTTGAAACAGGATAGACACGAGACTACTTCAACAAGTTAGAATAGATTTTTTTGTCTTTTTTTTAAGGGATCGCTCTGCAATTTTTTTCATACAGTAGTAACTCAATTTTATATTTTTCACTAAACATTTCTTGCAACAGTTTTGCTGTGGAGTTCCAATTTGTTATAAAGACAATTTCTCTATAATGATCACAATTTCTCCTCTTCATATTGAAAGCATAATCTTCCAAAATGTTCGCTAATTGTTTGACAGTCAAAAACTCTTCTATTCTATAAATTTTTTCACTGCAGGACTCGGTAAACTGTTTTTATACGCTTGTTTTAGATGTTTTGGTCTCTTTAGATGTCCAATTTTGAACTTTTTCGAATTATTGATTGAAATGACAATTTCGACAAACGTTCATGTCGACTAAACAATTAAAGTCAGCGTGACAGCAATAACAAATCAGAATGACTGGCATGGCTTTCTCTACGTTTTGATTTCAATGATTCGACTTCAAATTGTCAGGTTTGAGTTTTAATTTTATTCAGAACTTTAGTGTGAAATTTCAGGAATATTTTTAGAAAATTATCTCTCGTCTTTGACTCGAGATACAAATTTCCTGTAATTTAAGTACACTGAAAAAAAGTATTTGGATCGAATGACCACATAGTTTTAAATGGAATTATTGGCCGTAAATGTTATTTTATTCTATTCAAAAGTATATACTTCCATCAAACTATGTGAAATATTTGCTGTAATCTATAATTTTTCTTAGAATATATATAATTTAATTCAAATCTTTTATAGTTTTGAAATTTACTATCTCGGACTTTAGTTACAATATCTCTTACAATTAATCATAAATAGCAAACATATTTGTTTCAAAACTATCAGTTCCTTAAAATATATGTACACATTTAAAATTTAGTATTAATGTAGTAATTATTCAAGACAAATGTAGCATATTATAATCAAACTTGATTGANGAGCAGCTGGATCGTTCTAACAACATAATGTTGAGGACCATCCATAAGTCCCAAACCGACCTATGTCTGGTTGGTTGAACTTATGAACGATCCTAGCTGTTGTACCTAGATGTTGTGAGATCCAAACAAAATATTTTTTATTACTGTGAAATATTTATATCCAAATGTATTCTTAAAATAAGTATATACAATCATTCAATTTTGTAATAAAAAAACGATTCATTTATATACAATACAAAAAATGTTTCTATAAAATTTATGTAGATCATAAAATTAAGAATAGAATTCGATTAACCGTAGGTATCAAATATTTATTTTAAATGCTACCTATTTTTAATTATTTTAAAATGGGATAGTGTTTTTTTCTTTTTTATAAATCTCCTGTATCGGTGTAGTTTTTTGGTCGTATTTTTAATACTTTTGTATATTTTTAGGTGATGGAAAGAGTATTTCACGAACTTGTTCGTTTAAGGAAGTCATAACTTTTAACTAAAGAAAACCTATAAATCATAACCCAAGCCGAGATTCAATTAATAATACAGCTTTTTCGTGAATAAATAGTGCCGAGTCCGCGAAAAGATAATTCCCCGCTCTCCGGCAGACGGGTTCGGCGAGAAATCCGATAAACCTCCCAATAATTAAGAAAAACAAATTCCACGAACTTGATCGAAAATCGAAAGAAGTCATTTCCTGCTTATTTCCTGCGAATCCGAGGATTTTCCCGATACAGCCTCGGCTTCTGCCGCTGCGGTGAATATCGGGGTCGCCTAAATGTTCACAAAGAGACCGCGAAAACAACAGCTGATAATCAACTGTTTATTCTGTAATTAATTCGCTGCTAATTATTAAAGTTATAATTACCAGCGGGGCTTCGAAAACAGGGCCGAAGTTAGGAACCTCGCGTGAAAGAATATTCCATATTTTTAGTATACTTACGCAAAAGATTTTATTTTTACGCCAATCAAATTGTCGAAAATACCTAGTTTTTTTTTGTCAAAATTTAATTCAGTAAACAAAGACACGTAAAAATTAGGAAAAATTCCGTAGAACTGAATGAATTACTTTACCCCAGTTGAATGTTAAGGCTTCATTTTCAAAATGGCGTCCAAAGTTCGCAAAAACAGGTTTTTTCATTTAAAAAAGTCTAAACATTTTAGAAAAAAATATTTTAGACAAAATTTGTAGAAATTTTTATAACAAAAATTTTGAGCCAGCCAGTCCGATGTCAATAATTGATAAACAAATGTATTAGTAATTCTCGGGAAAGAGTGAAGGCTTAATAATCTCACAATCCTTTTATTAAGACGACTAGTTTCACTTTGCATCTCATCATCAGGTCATTACAAGGATATCACATTTACAAGGTTCTGGTGAAAAAAAAAAATTGTTTTCTGTGAAAAATGTGATATCCTTGTAATGACCTGATGATGAGGTGCAAAGTGTAGACCTTGAAACTAGTCGTCTTAATAAAAGGATTGTGAGATTATTAAGCCTTCACTCTTTCCCGAGAACTATAAATATGGACTCACACTTATCTATTTCAAATTTAAATGTATTAGTTATTGCAAAAAAGGCTAAAAATCTCATTTTTTCAAAACTTCTATATCTTTAAAACGAAAACAGATTTTTTTACGAAACTTCCAGAATGCGTAGTCCTTGGCAAGTAGAATAAGCGCATTTTTGTAAAATTGCGAAATATTTGATAGTTTTTGAAAAAAATTGAGTTTTGTAAAAAATAATTTTTTCTCAAGTTTCAATAAATCACACAGTAATGCACTTACGTGACCTATCTTGGGCTTAAAATATTTTCTGAGAGTTTCCTGTGCAAATTGCTAAATAAATTGGAAATATGCGAAAAATCTACCGAAACTTTGACTTCTTTTTTCGGGTTGAAAAATGTAGAACTTTCTCTTATCGCATAACTTCTTTGATTTTAAAGGAATAATGTGACCTATAAGTCACTAGTGACTTATAAGTCAAAAGTTATGACTTATAACCCACTAGTGACTTATAGAAGTCATAAAAAGACAAATGTTTGGATTATATTTCTAATTTTTATTAGAAAACCAATTTGAAACAGTAATAAGTCAACAAGTAACCTAAAATGCTACAAACTTACAATCTACCCACTTATTAATATTAACATTAACATTTATGGTAAAGCCGTAATTTGATCCCAAATAATTATTGGAATCATTTTGTGATTTTGGTAAATTTATAGAACAGGTTGCCCCTTTGCTTGTGCTTGCTTCAGGAGTCTGCACCCCTTGTGTCTTTTTAGCAACATCAATTTTGCTGGAAATTGACTCTTGTATATAACCTTCTGTCACGATAGATGACTTCCATCCACCGTGGCGTTTGACTGTTGTAATATCCCCTCCAGCATTGGCTAAGAGTGTTGCAGATGCGCGATGCAAGCCATGCCCTGTATATAAATTAGAATCTGTCAAAACCAAAAATCGCGCAACAACATTAGGGATTTTTGATAGCTTATTAATACCAACACATTGACGTGTGCATTTTTCCCTTTTGAAAATTGTAAAAGAACCTTTTATGCTGCACATTTTGAGGTCTTAGCTTAGAATATTTTCTAATTAATTCAAGTGGATTAACACAAAATCTTTCATTTAACACAGCGAAGCTTCTTGGTTTGTTCGTTTTAGTATTTGAAATCATGATGTGGATATACTGCCCTTTGTCCTCTATATTGTCTATGCTTAGATGGGTCAATTCCTCGCAACGGCAAGCGCCAAAAACTCCTAATATCAACGCCACCTAAAAACAACAAATTTAATAAATATAACTCAGTTAAACTATTCAGTAGAACCTACCTTATTCATAAGATGATCTTCGTCTAGGGCTTCACGCAAAAATTGTTCGATTTGTTCTCTTTCTAAGACCTTGGATTTTTTTGGTTGAAAATGTTTGTGCTTAGACTTTAGAAATGCCACTAGTCTTCCGAATTTAGAAATTTCAATGTTCTTGTAAACTCTCAAAGTTAACTTCAACATGGAATATTTAGTCCACAATGTGGATGGAGCTAATTTCTCACGTAAATTGAAAAAATAAGCCAGCAAGACATCATCATTTACGCCTTTCATCCCTTCTTTGATTTTCCAATCTTGAAATTCCTTCAGTTCTTTGTTGTATACAGATTTTGATTTCTCCGGAATGATTTTTGCAATAGCCGCATTAGCTTTTTCTAAAATTTCAGATGGAATTTCCACATTTTCCATTTTTTCAGTCTTGATTTTAGGATTTCAATGTGATTTCAACTTTGGTTGTTTACTGACAACCCTTGATTACACACAATTTAGGTTGCTCTCGCATCCTTTGTAATCCTTAAAAATACGATAACTATAATTTAGGGGCAGTAAATGTGACACTTTAGTGTCTAACAGCTGTCACTAAAACTACGCCTTTAATGTCGTTCAGCGAAAAAGTACATCATTAAATTAACTACAAAGAAACTAAATGGTCAAAATTTTGAACGGAATCAATAAAAATGATCAAAAATACCTTCATAGTAAGATAATTGAGAGTCGGGGGCTTCTGTTAAAAATTTGTTGACTTTATTTAAGAGAATGGTGCCCATGTTTTCTTCTACAGAAAAATATTGGTTGTATAGGCCTCTCAACACCCCATATATGAACCCGACAGACCATTCATGTAAAACCTTACCATTAATCTTAATCTAATCCTGAATTTTATTTTATGTATTTCCCTTTCGGAAAATAAAAGAATGATGCAATTCGTTTGAGGTAATTGGAATTTAACGGCCCTTTTCCCTGTTGAAGAGGGGGCTTACGTTTATGACAACGCCTGTTATCGAGGATTTAAGATGTCCAGATTAGGCAGGAAGCTACAATGCTCCGCTAAAACCAAAATCGCTTTAAATTGATTCCGTTCTGCAAACATCCCGTCGCAAAAACTCCCTTTGTTTCATTCGGAGCCCTAATCTAAACGGACAGATCGATCCCTTTTATACTTTCGAGTTTACTGATGTCATCTGCTTAGCCCAAATTAAACCGGTGAACTCCAAGGCGCCCTTCACATCGGGGATGATTAACTGTTTATACACTTCTGTTTGGCATATTTGGCGGGCGACAGATAGGATCTTAATTAGGTTTTGGTTTTAAGCGTTCGCGAGTTCCGCAATTTTAGTTGGGTCAAAGGCGCTTTATCACGCATATGGCGATCCAGGTGAAAAAAATTCATTTGCATATCCAGACAATGGGTCGGGGTAGCTTGCAATTCGTTTTTATCGCTATTCACGTCCTGCAGAAATAATTAACGGCGATTTAATACAAGTTTTTCGTTTAAGAAAAATCGTATTGAACTATTTTTTATCGTTTATGTAAATTTGCACTAGAAATTCTTTATTATGGGTCGCATATATCGGAATATCACACATACTCAATTAAAAATTCAGACGAATAAAAATATCCAGTACGGCAGCTGTAACAGTCGGTATACTCGGTGTCATGTACATATTGAGTCATTAATAAAGTAAGTAGTAACACAATTTTACAGTACACACACAGCAAAGAAAGCATTGGTGATTTTTTATTAAAAATTGATTGCCTAAATTAACCTAAAAATTCTTTTTTTAGGTTAATGAAATATATTTTTGACACGAGAAATGAAAAGAGCAGAAAATTTTAGATCCGACTATGACCTTGACCATGACCTTCAAGGTCATTTGAAGGTCATTTTAGTTTTTGTTGCAAAATTCTACCTTTGGGACCAGAAATTAGAAGAGCGGACCATATCACGTCCATCTGTGACATTGACTTTGACCTTGACCTTCACGGTCATTTCAAGTTAATTTTTCAAACCGGTATCTTTCAGACCAAAATGAAAGTGCGGAGAATTTTGCTTCCGGATATAACCTTGATCATGACTTTAAGTTTCAAAAGTCATTTGAAGGTCATTCTAGTATTTTGCAGGCAAAACTTTAATCTTGGTCATATTTTTCTTTTTGATATGTGTGGCTCGCCATAATTTTCCAGAATACCCATTAACCCTTTGCGGCATGCATTTTTTATTCAAATGTTTTTGAACCAGACTAGCTCAGAATTTAATAA
>NW_019419860.1:0-1960 GCF_000390285.2 Anoplophora glabripennis
GCACGTAGGTACACGCTACAATCGATTCCCAAATTCCGAAGAGTGAGGCGAGAGGTAAGTTTAAGTTTTATAGTATTGCATTTTTATGTACATATTGGACATGACATAAACGATTTTCATTTGTCAATAGTATCAAACAACGTATGAGTAAAGAAATAATATAATGTATATAACACCAGTTTCATATCTGTTAATAATAAACGTACATAAACGTATTAGCAAACTAATACGTACTTACTTAAATAATGGAAATGGAAATGACCCCTGAGCAGTTGTTAATATCGTGGAGATTCAAATCATATGTAGAACAATTCCGGGGTAAGTACTGCTTAGGTATTTCATTATCTGTCCACCTAGAATTTAATGTAAATTTGTAGGAAGTTCGATATCACGGAAGAAGTGATACTTGTATTCAATAACTGCAAGTTATCAAACTTTATGTAAAAATTTAGTTCTGAAATCGATTATATATAGGTACGTTTTTTATATCATCAGTTGTTGATACTTAAACATTTATAAAAACGTAATGAATATCTTTAATATTTTCGTGTTGACAGTGTATTGTTTGTTTTAAAATTAATATGGATGTATCAATGTTTTTTGTTTAATAGTCCAATCAGTTGGCGCTCAAAAAGGGGGTTGCCTGTGAAGTTTTAGGGGAATTTTGAAAATTGGTATATTTATAGATTTTGACGTGCTCTTTCCGAATTTTTACTTTACCACCTTTTTTTTCCGGAAGTAGCCGCCATATTGGAGAAATGGCGCTCCAAAACAGTTTTTCGACGATATTTCCTTTCCGACTCACTTTACGGTGAAAATAGTTATGTAATAAATTAAACTAGGGAATATTTCCTATAATTTATGTATCAACCTTTTTTCTGTGAAATTAATAGTTTCGGCGTACGAGCGCCGCAAAGTCTACTCCAACAGGCGTATTGGCCAGCAAAATCATTTCCACACCATCATGATGTAGAGTTCCTGGCGCATTTTTTTTTTGTAGTGATATCCCCAGTACGCCTAATCCACATGTGAAGCACTGTTGACTAAATTTAGTGCATTCTCCTTCACTTCGCTATCCCTGATGGACCAGGTTTTGCGAGTTCTTCGTCTTCAGAACTGAGCAAAACCTCACGGATAGGAAGTTCTTCTAAGTTGTCCGCGATAGGGTTCTCTTCTCCGACTTCATCACCTTCTTCCTCGATTTCGTCGAAGGTTTGCTGAACCTGGTGATAGGAACGAATGTTGTCGTGCTGCTGCTTTTGTCGGTGGCAGCAATGCAATATTAAATTTATTTTTAAATGCGACTTCGTGAAGTATGTATATTTGTAGGTGTTTAACGGACATACTTTTTACGACACTGTAACCGTACAATGCAAGGAGGAAGTGTTCTCCAGCTTCAGCAATGCTTTCCGGGTCAGCAGTTGGGTTTTTAAATACCCGGACGAGCTCGTTTAAATATCGGTGGTTCTTTAATAAATTCTTTAAATAAATTTAATATTACATTCGTTCCGAACCTATCACCAGGTTCAGCAGTGGTATGGAGTTGGAAAAAATGCAGAGCGGTGGGGATGGAAAAAAAGCAAGAATGGGCCAATTCCTGTCACCACGCTCGAGCCCCAAAACTCCCCTAAAACTTCACAGGCAAAACTTCCAACTGATTGGACTATAATAGAAATGTATTATTAATACTGTTAATAATAAATATATGTATATGAACTGCATCAAATTCGATTCTTTTGGTTATGTAATAATCCCCCTTCCCCTCCAGATGTATTTTAGTAAAATTTAAAATATAAAATAGTATTCTTAACAAGTTAAAATAGTAATTAAAGCAATAAATTCTGAAAAAATTACAGTACCTACTATGTATCAATAGTTACAAAACAGTGTATTAAAAATTATTATCAATGTGTATTTTTTACATAATTTATTGGTACTTTTTAATATATTTAATAGACAT
>NW_019419860.1:3223-7541 GCF_000390285.2 Anoplophora glabripennis
ATTTGTGTTATGGTGAAGCAAGACATCATTTGTGTTAGTTCGTAGAAAGTGAGTAAGACGGACCCAAATGTGTTTACACGTGAGTGGATAAAATTTTGAACAATTGCTGTTGCAGCATCGGGTATGTCAAATGATTTTATTATTTAAAAACACAAATTAATTTTATTAATAATTAATAAAGACAAACGCATTTGAATTTGCCGACATAAAATAGGTGAGATAAAATTCTATTTACATATTTCTTTCCTTGCGAGTTTTTATCCGTTTTTATCACGCCGCCATACTGGTCGCATTGTGCGAGGTCAGGTTTTACAGTGGACCAGTTTCCAGTGCAGTGCAGAAGTGTATTTTAAAATAAATTTCGAACTAACCTTTTTGATTTTTTCTTTACAAAATTGTATTTGTAAGGGTCCCCTATACATCCAGAATTTTTTTTTTTTGGATAAGTTCTGAATCACCCTGTATAGTACTTAGTAACATTTCTATTGCAGTAAAATAGTGTTTGAACATTATTACGTACTACAAAATTGTAAACATAATACTATGTGAAATATTACTACAAATTGTGATTGGAACTATAATCACAATAAATTGTAGTACATAGAACTACAATTGTAGAAGCGGTTACAATTCGTGTTACTTTTCTGACTTTTTCACAGCGTTTAGCAAGAACCTCGAGGCAGTAACGATTAACAGTTTGACCTTCAGGAACCAAGTGAAGATACACAATCTCATGGATATTGAAAAAAAAAACAATCAGCTTTGTATTTTGATTCAAGCCCTCCCTCGGTGAATTTGAGCTCTTCCAATGCATGGAGTGACGCTTAATTTCTGGATCATAAATGAAAAACCAAAATTCATCGCATGTTATCACTTTTTCCAAGGAGTTTGGGTCGATGGCATTTAAAGTGTCAGTACAAATATTTTCCTGGGCTTCTTTTTGTTCGACTGTTGAGAATAGTCGGCACCACTTTCGCACAAATTTTTTACATGTTCAAATTCTCGTGTAAAATTTGCCTTACGCATTCTTTGTCAATTCCTACAGTTTCAGCAATGGCACAAATAGTTAACCAACGGTCAGATCGAAGCAGAGTTGCGTTTTTTTTTCAATATTTTTTTGCGTTTTTAATGTGAAAAGGCGTCATCTTCAATGTCTTCTCGGCCATATTGGAAATGCTTAAACCACTCACGTGATAAGCATTAATTGCTATATACTTCTCTTATTAAAAGATAACTTTCAGTAGCGGTTTCTCCAAGTTTCATATGAAATTTCACGACAACTAGTCGCTCTATTACAACACTTATCATTTTTCCGACAAATCCAAAAAATAGATCTTATACAAACGAAGACCAAGGCTAAACTAGTATATCTGCAGACACGGAAAAGGCGGCAATCGTAACACGAGGCTTCACGCTACACAGCTGTCGGTCGTACGACTTTGGTGCATGTGTAAGTCGTCTGTAGTTGCATCAGTCTCGTTATTTTATAGCCACACCTCGTATGTACGCTATGTACGTAGATACATAGAAAGAAATTTAATTTTGGTCATATTTTGAAACGTTATATATTTAGTATTTAGACACGTAGACGCCGGAAACACGAAGAATCCTACGTTAACTAAGAAATAACAATCTGAGGGCTAGCTGCCACGTCATCAGTTTAGACTTCTTTTACAGGACAACCGGGTAAATGCCTGGTGGGCCACGTTGATTGATGTAAGGGGGCCAAAATGTTAATTCAAATAAAGCGACATGACGTTTGTGCAGTGCCCAGGATTGTAGTTTATAGATTCACGTCGAAACATTTAGTTTTAGGCAAAGTGCAACAATGATGCTGAGCTTCATTTTTTATTTTTCTTAACTTTATTAATTTGCCTAGGTTACATTTAGAATACTATGTCAGCATTGATGATTTTTGTTCAGAAAATACTGTAACTTTTTTCTCCATTATTGAGATAAGGGTATACTTATACCCAAATGATTTGATTCACCCTCTTAAAGGTATTACAAATACACTGGATAACCATAAATTCTATGGGCACAAGTAATAGGACGTAAATCATGCATCTTTTTAGTTAAAATTAAAAAAAATAATGTTATCAATAACTAGCCTGTATTCTGAAGTGCGAATGGAGGGTTATAATAAATATCGACACCCCTTAAAATCTCCCTATGTTCCAAAGTTATCTTTTTTTAGATCACGAGTTTTCTACAAGCGTTACATCAATTTTGAAAATATAGCGCTTGGCTTACGAAATACCTTAACCATTTTGGATACGCGATGGGAGCCTTTTTGTTTACGCTTCGTTTAGGGCTCGGCATTCATAAAAAATGTTGGTGTATTTTGAAACACAGATCTTCGTAAGATTTATGGTCAAAGATTTTCTTATTTTACTTGACCAATTTTAGAAACTAGATTAATTTAATATCGAAATTTTAAGATAGCTATTATTAAATGTTTAATATTAATATGGACTTTTTTTAATGAGAGAGAACTGAATATGCTGGAAATTTGTGATTTTAGCCTTCTGCAATTCGTTTTCATTATTGTCAAACTAGAACCACGCATTTTGTGCCAAGGGCAATTAAATAACATATATTTTTTAATTGGAATTGTAAAGCTAATTTGGCTCTTACACGATATGCAGAAAGATATCCGAAACTATGCAAGGACATTTCTTAAAGATTAATTCGTTATTTAAGAGAAATTGGGATTAAACAACAGTGAGTGAGTCATGATAATGTCAATGTTAATCATGTCAATTATCCAAAGAAGTTGGAGTATCTCGTAAGCTATAAGCAACAATTAAAATTTTACAGCTGGGAAAAAATAAAAGAAACAAACGCTTCATCTAAACAACAATTTGGATCAAAGGTATGCACAGAGAAGTGCATCCCGTACTACAGTTTCAGTTTCTTCCATCTTCGATTATATAATTTTGTAAAAAATGCAAATTTAGTGAATTGCCACGATTAAGATACAATTTACAAGTCAGTTTACTAAGTTAAACAGGGTGTAAATAAATAAGAGCTAAAAAATATAGGGGGTGATTCCCTGTGGAAAAATAAGGTGGGTATTTCATATAAAAAAATCTCATTTGAACCCCGTGAAGATACAACCGCTTAAAGAATGTGCCAAAAAAGTTTTTTAAGTTTTTTCTGAAATACCAAAAAAGTGACAGAAATTAAATTAAGCAGACATTTTCTGCTATCGAGAAGGCACTCAGTAAACAAATTGATGATTTTCCCCTACGGTTGTAAGGGGTACACCCCTATGATTTGTTTCAAACATTACTTTTTTTCTTCTTAATATCTTACCATTTAAAATTAATTTCAGAGAGCCTAATCCATTCTAAACAAAAAAGATCTCTTGTATTTTTTTCGTAAAATTAACGATTTCTGAGCAAAAAAATTATTCAAAATCAATTACATAGTATGATTGGCATAGGGTAGAAATTTTATGGAACTGTAATTTATCTAGTAGGTGGTTGTCACGTTGACAATTTGTAATGGCAACAATTATTGTTATAATTAATGCAACCTAATTTTATTAAATATGTGAACAAGGTTATTATAGATTATTAAAAACTAATAGAAATTATATATTAGATGTGAAAAATGACCACCTTCAGCCATTACACATGAGTCTACACGTTGGCGCATTGATCTGCGTATCCGATCAAAAATTCCCGGAGAATCTTAGATACACGAAACAATAATGGGGTTTCTTCTAGGCCTTGAACATAAGTCTTATACACCAAAGCGTTTAAACGACCCCAAAGTAGAAAAATCTACAATCCAAGGATCGAGCTGGCCAAAACTAAGGTTCTACTCGACCTATTGGATATATTTCATTTAAACACTGACGTGTCCTTATATTAAAATGAATAAACCACATTACTCTTTTGACATCTTAAGGAATATCATCAAGGAGTACCGGAAGCTCTTCTCCTAGAAATTGGCTGTATGTTTCCCCGTTAAGTGATCCCCAATAATTCCAACCCTCACATTTAAAGAAAATTGTTCTTGTAGATGAGTTTCAACTATAGCATGTGGGTTCTCGTGAGCCCAAAACGATGACAGTGTATCAGCAAATAACAATAAATGTATCCCTACGAACAACAATTAAGTTGCCATTGCAAAACGTCAACATGATTGATAGCCGTCCACTAGATAAATTACAATTCGATAAAATTTCTACCCTATGCCAATGCCATGTAATTGAGTTTAAATATTTTCTTTGCTCAGAAATCGTTAATTTTACGAAAAAATTACAACAGACATTTTTTTGGAATGAACCAGACTATCTGAACTGAAT
>NW_019419861.1:0-4896 GCF_000390285.2 Anoplophora glabripennis
TGTGATTCGGTGATGCGCTACTTTCCGAATGAGTGGGATACACATCTAGAAAAATATTTTTGGGTTATAAACCCATTTAGTGTTAATGAAAAGCCTCAAAATTTAACCTTTCAAGAGTATGAAAAAATTAATAGATTTGACTTGCTATTCCTCATTAAAACTGACCTTTGAAAAGCAACCACTAGCAGAATTTTGGAGTAATTGAAAACCGGAGTATCCAGAGCTGTCAAGCAAAGCTGTTGCCATCCTGTTACCATTCGCAAGGACATATCTTTGCGAAACAGGTTTTTCTGCATATGTTTCTAAAACCCCTCCAAAAATGCTCCATTTCCGAGAAAAACGAATCTAAGCACATTGCATACATTAATAAAATTAAAAAAAAATTCTTGAATAGCTAAAATGGGTACATTATGAATTTTGATATGTCATCATGTCATTATACATTGTAAAACAACGTGAAAAGTTCATAGAAAAGTTTGTTATTTGTCTCGGGGTAAAATTTGCCCCAAATTTTTTACATGTTGCTATTTGTTGCTAAGTTTTCTATTAAAAATGGTAATGTTTTATATCAAAAAAGTACTCCGTTTTCGAGAAAAGTCGGTTTAAATATGTTCTAACACTTTCCAAAGTGTGCTTTTCTAACCATTAAAATCCGTTTTCTTGGAAATGGAACATTTTATCGAAAGAAATAGAGTACATTTTTGTAGAGGAAATGAAGGTCTATCATATGTTGGCCTCTGAATTTAAAAATTTCGCAAAGCAAAAAAATTAGGGCTTTTAGCCGACGACCCCCCCAATTGAGACGCTCCTGATAAAAAATTTTTAAAAATTTTATGGTGATCTATCTTTAATGAGCGTTTATGGTGTCAAAATTCATAATTTTTCTTCAACCCATTTCGGAAATATAAAAAAAAATAATTTTTTGAGATCCCAATTATGAGGGCGTAGCTCCCTTAGGAAGGATTTCTCGACCAAAGTTTATATGAAAAAATATTCTTATTTTTGGCAATGGAATATATACACTGTATACACTGTAAATAAATCGGTCCGAGTGAAAGCAATAAAAGTACGGAGTGAATCCAATGAATGAAATTATTGGGTACATTTTCAGTTAATATTGGGCATTATTAATAAATTTTACAGATTTTTGATAATTTCACACATTTAATTCCATTCCAGTCTCTTTTTACTTTTTTAAATGAGAAACTCTTCTCATGGCTTTTTAAAGCTTGTTTTCTCATATTTCTTAAATCTATGCTTTTATTGCACAATCTTCATCGAACCCTGAACACGTCTTTTTCCACCTTTGAAAATATTTTAACCCACTCTGAATTCACTACTTCGATTGCAAAGTCCGGGTTAAAAACACATTTTTTTTCTATTCATTATTTTCAAATTGTTTAATATTATCATTTGAAAATAGTCTATTATTAAGCCATAAGCTCTGTGCACAATGAAAGGAACACGGTTTTAAGAAACAGCTAACTAGTCAAGACGTACCAACCTCAGTACTCTAAAATTCCAATCAAGCATTTTTCGCGAACATGATGGTTGAGATTTGCACGTTAGCATGACAATGACGTCGATTCTTGAAAATAAATGATAAAAATCCAGATAGGAATCTAAATTCCCTGACGAAGCGCCATTTTTAAAGTCAGGGAAATGAACCTGACTTTCCCCTGACTCTTTTAAATTTCCTGAGATTTCCCGGTCTTCCCGTTTTTTTTTCCAGATTGGTGGTTACCCTGTTTGTGTTTCCAAAATGTAACAGTGGAGTCGCCACATATTATCCAAATTCGTCTGATTCGACAAACCAGGATGACAAAGCCGACGTGATCTATCTGATCAGGGTTGACTTTTTACAATTTCTTTTTAATTATCTCCTCCGATGCTTCGAAATTATTGAGAATTTAGCAACGGACGATGTACTCGCCCTTATTTATATCGAACCCCTTTCCCTTATCTAGCGGCTTCTTAGTCGTTTACGAATTCGACCCAGTTACACCCAACCGGACGCGCCTCACGAGCGGGCCCGATTCTTCAGGACTCTCCCCCGAATTGGATCCCGTCCGGAGTCGCGGCGCAATCGGGAGATTGGCGAGGAGCAGCAGGTGGCCCATAGCGGCCTGATTACACGTGCGTCGCGCGCTGATAACGCCGGGGAATAGCCGTCATAAATTACGGCCTAATCGGCTCCCGATGCGGACGATAGGGCCACCCGGACGCAGATTGTCGGCGGAGGAACTGGTAATTCTGCAATTCAATTTGCCGTGGGGAGGACAGATGGAAGGCAGGGATGCTCCGGTTATTCGCATTTCCACTCGCAAGACCGAATTGTTCGCGTCAAATTTTAAATTTGCGTTCCCGTTCACGTTGGACCATTTCATTGCAGTTTTTTTAGCAACTGCGAATATGTGAAGAATTATGGAAGATCTTCCACACTTGGAGTAGACGAATATTCATGGATTTGATGAATATTTACTAACGAGCATTCGTGTATTCACTGTAATAAAAATTGGACTTATTTTCACTCAGTTTTACTCAATAATGTGCCAATTTCTGTCCACCCGATAGAGTGAAATTTTCCTCAATTAGTATGAGTAGGTACAACTAAAATTTTATGAGTTTAACCATCAGTTTTTAGTTCCAATATTATCAAAAATGTGTAAAATTATCAAAATGCCCAATATTGACTGAAAATGTCCTCAATAATTTCACCCAATGGATTCACTCAAACCGATTTATTTGCAGAGTTCTAAAGAAGTAAATCCTTTTTTGACTTCATCCTCAGAAACATCTTAGCCTGAGGATGAAGACAAGACAGAAACTATTGTTGAATCAATCTGAATAGGTAAGTATAAACAATCCTTACCTATCACCTAAAATCTTTAGATAAATTACTATAGAGGGTACACAATATTAAAAGCACAAAAGTGTTAGTAAACATGGTTCCGCAAACGCACCGTTTTCGAGACAAAGGGTGTTAAAAAAATGTTTTCAGTTTTTTGGCGACAACTCAGGAACCGTTTGAGACACAGAACTCAAATTTTGTACACGTATTATCATTAACAGTAGCTACTTTTAAGCGCTGATTCAATTTTAATTCATATGACAGTGTCGGAGATTTTAGGATTGCATGATCTACGTCTGCAATACGATCCGGGCATTTTTGAACGAGTACGTCAGACACTCAAACGTTGGTTGGAAGCCTGTATTACCATAGGATGAGGCCATTTTCAACAACTGTTGTGATGTTTGTTGTTTATTTGCTTAGTTTCAAAATATTTTTTTTATCATGTCGCCACTTTCTTTCATGTTTTCCATCATAAAACGTGATTTATCTTGAAAACAGTTCGCGTTAACGCTTTCAAAATGCCAATTTTCGTACCAATTTGGGGCGAAAGAACCTCACGCAAACATAAAATCCATTGTAATATGAATAAAAATTGAATTGGAAAATGGAGCGTTTGTGGACCATGTTTTATTTAATTTTGTTTTGTTTTAGTGAACTTACAGCTGTTTCCATTTACGCTATATGATACACCCTGTATAGGTAGACAAATATCTGTGAATCCCACGAATATTATTATTAAGTCGCAAGTGTACCACAGGATATTGATGAGTTAAAAACAAGAATTCGAGATGAAATTAAAGCTATACAAACAGATACCATCGGAAAAGTATTGCAAGATGGCAATATTGTTAAGAAGCAGAAGGATTACAGTTCGAACACCTTATTTAGTTTACGTTGTGTTTATTATGTTATTTTGTTGTAATAAAAAAATAATTTTTTAAATAGTTTTCTTGCTCCTTTTTTAATTTTTCCAAACTTTGAAGCCTTTTATCTCGAAAACTAGGTACTTTCAAAATGCCAATTTTCCCTAAATCGTACCAATTTGGTGCGAAAGAGCCTCACGCAAGCACAAAATTCATTGTAATTGAATTAGCGCTCAAAAGTAGCAAATGTTAATGATGATACGTGTACAAAATTTGAGTTCTGTATCTCATACGATTCCTGAGTTATCGTCCAAAACTGAAAAAAAAAAATTATTATTATTGTGACACAAAAATAGAGCATTTGCGGACCATGTTTATTAATTTTTTTTTTGCTTCTAGAGTATTTACAGCTGTTTCAATTTGCGCTATTAATGATATACCCTGTATAAGGTATAAGTAGACAAATATCTGTGAATCCCACGAATATTCGTTAGTGAATGTTCATATTTCAATTAGCAGCCTTTCGGTCCCACATACCACCTAATTGTGCTCTGTTTTGAAATGGTAACTAACGAGCGTTCAAATAAAAACGTGGTCAAGTTGGTTCTGAAAATTTGGACGTAGGGCGTAGCGTATAGCAAATGAACTTAAACGTCATCTGTCAAAGCGCTATATCGCCGCTATCAATTTGAATATTTTCGTTTTAAAAAGCGTTTAAAATGGTGTTTTCTCAAGAACAAAAAGTGTTTATCATAGAGTCCTACTTTAGAAATGGACGCAAGATTGATGGAATATGGAAGTATTCTATTGAGGAATGTTTCATAGAATTTCAAAATCAATTTCCCGGCGTTGTTGAGTACAAAATTTTTCAAAGTGCAGTTCAGCGTTGTGTTAATGTTTTTCGTGAAACGGGCAGTGTAACAAGAAAAGAAGGAAGCGGCCGACCTAAAAAGCGGACTGAAGAATTAAAAGAAAATGTCCAACAAATAATGGAAAATGCGCCAAGAACTTCTGTACGTGTTTTATCACAAATGGTGGGAGTATCAGTCGGTACCTGCCACACAGTGTTAAAAAAAGATTTGCGTTTGTTCTCCTATCGTTTAACTTGTCAGCAAGAACTTCATGAAGTTGATTTTCCGCGACGGGCTGTATTTTGTGAATGGTTTTTAAACAACTACG
>NW_019419861.1:7353-7765 GCF_000390285.2 Anoplophora glabripennis
GTGTTTCTTAATAACGTGCTAATATTTAAGGAGGTTATTCTTGGGTCCATTTTAAGAAAAAAACTTCATATGAACATATGTCCTAAAAGTCTTAACTTTTGAACTACAGGGTGCTAAAGTTTTATGAAAAAACTTTTTTTATGATAACTTTGATATTACCCTAGATATTTTGTCAAATTTGGTACACGCCTTTTATTCATCGAGATGTATTTTCTGATGTACAAACAATTTTATTATTTTTGCCAGTGGCGTCTGTATAGGTTTTGTATTGAATATTTTTGAAGAAAAATATGTTACGCCAGAGTAATTTTCTTTTGCCATTCCAAAATGTATGTAGATTACTGTAATTTCATAATTTCAATGTTTAAAAGTTATTATCTTAAATAAATTATTGTTCAAAGTTACACAATTT
>NW_019419862.1:0-2432 GCF_000390285.2 Anoplophora glabripennis
ATCTAGCGGCCAAACGAAGCGATTTCGGGTATAGGTGAATTAGCCTAAATCTTTCTATTTTGAGCCCACGAATTTGTGGTATTCCGTTGTACACGGTATTCTGGATCACCCTGTATACTGGGTGATAGTTTTCTCCGGTTATCTCTCCCTTTTAGCAGTCAAAACTTTAACAGTGTTCGTATTTTTTTAAAACGGGCAGTAATATTGAAAGGGTCGTTTTATTAAAAAAAAATTGCCTTGAGAAAATCGCCTACAGAAAGCCATTCCTGAGAAAAATGGCACTATTTGTAGATCTGTATGTTTCGGTTTGCGTAGCAGTGTCATGGATTTAAAACTTTGAGTTCAGTAGTAGTAGTAGTAGTAGGTAGTAGTAGTAGTAAATAGTAAATTGTAAAACAAGATTCATCGGTACAAAATAATTTCTGAAGCAAATTATCTTCTGCGAAGCCATTCACCAACCAGCGGTGAAATTATAAACGTGCGTTGGGAACTAAATTTTCATGTTCTTTGGCAGGAATTAAATGAAATGGCCGAAGAAATTGTTTTTTTTTATGTTTTAAGAGCATTAGTTTTACATACATTTAATTGACTTCATACACTGCGGACACTTCATAATTTGCATGTATGGAGTGATGAGAATCCTAAAGAAATACAACAATAATCACATTACCTGATAGCCACAGCAATCAACATCTTGTTTTCATCGCTTACTGAACTCAAAGTTTTAAATCCGTGACACTGCCACGCAAACTGTAGGCCTGTAAATAATGCGTGACATACAAATATGCAATACAGTTTTCCAAAACAAATAAAAACACATTTTAATCCAAAAAAATCTACTTTATATTAACCTGCCGCGGTGAATTGTTACAGTAGTTCCGATAACAGAACTTTATTGGCTTATTCTTTTCTTCGAATTCTGTCTCAACAAATATTGTACGGACTGTATACATACATAGACATCGCCGCCTGGGGAAATGGGTTCAGCGGTTAAAAAACCTTTTAATATACTGTATTTATTAACCGTAACAAAAGCTCGCTTTGGAACAGGATTAGATACATTATTGATGCAAATTACACACCTTGCTACGCCCAAGATTTATTGTTGTGGGATATTGGAAAATAATGTAAAAGTGAATGAGGTACATTTATTTCAAACCACAGTACATGGTGATACAGTAAACTTCTAGAGAATATTCTTACCACAGAATGAAAATAATATAATCTGAAAGGAAAAATTATTTAATAGGTTAATTCTCTTTTTTTATATCACCATTTTATAGTAAGAATTAATAGATATATGAATAATTCCAGTATAAAGTAAGATATTAATAACTTTGTCGCTTGGAGGTACAGCAATTTCGTTAACTACGTTAATTACCATACTAATTTAAATTTTCATGCACACTGTGTAGTTTTAATGCTTACACGTGTAAAGGATATAGCTGGTCGAAAGTATAGCAAAAAAAATAGGATAGCAACTATGAGAAACATTAGAGCATTCAACGTGATTACCATAACCGTCGGAAGGTATACTTATACGGTGATTCAGTGTCCGTAATGTAAATTGTAGCATGTCGTGGTAGTCATAAATATGCATGCAAATTAAATAAATAAAAAAAAGTATTATATAAACATTACAACAATGAATCGCCTAGTCACAATCTATTGAAATTATTAATGCTGTGTTGCTCTATTTACATTTTTTGTGTGTACATCTACATCTATACGTTATTAACTTATTAATGTCTTACATGTGACATAACAGTCGTTTTAGTGACACAACAGAGCCAGTGTCCGTGATTTTTTAAAACTTATTGAGTACGGTGTGGTCATGCGTAAGACAAATGGGAAGACGATAAATTATGATAAATCCAGGACTTGATGCGAAAAACAGATATGAAACTCGGGGAATGGAAAGATTATGGGAAGTCATAAATATTCTTTCCAGGATACCAAAAAATAATAATAATAATATCTCTACCCCTCATTCCAATCGGATTAGCGTAGAAATCGGAGACTTGTGCCAGGAGAGGGGTCGGCACATTATAACTCAGTAGGCCTCATGTGCGCCCAGGAAAGACGGAATGGAGGAAACCTGGAAAACCTCATAATTGGGGGGGGGTTAAACGTCGAACTTTATTAACGTCTCACATTGACCCAAGCCAACGTTCTTCCACCCTTCCTTACCCGCGAATATAGCTGATCTACTGTTTTACGGAGATAGAATCCGCGACAGTGGCATTCAATCGATTCAAGTACTGACGCTTCGAACCGCTCGGCCACCAACACATACATATCTTCAGGATAATTACCAAAAAGACGGTTGGAGGTCGGTATCAATGAAATGGTCTATTATAATGAAAAAAAGAGATGAATATTTTTCCGTTATAATTACATTATTCCATTCCCAATCACCGCAATGAAAAAAA
>NW_019419862.1:2966-4115 GCF_000390285.2 Anoplophora glabripennis
AGATATCGTTAATAGGGTTGTCCACTATAAAAACAAACCATATACAAATTGTTGTTGAGTCAAAGATTTTATATAAAAGAACATGCCTGTATAGTCAAATTTTAAATATATGACAAATTAGTGGTAGAAATCATTTATGAATTTTTGTGTTACTTAAAAACTGGTCTGACGTCATAAGGGGCAATTGAACAAGAACCTAGTAGCGATCCTATTGCATAATTTTGAAGAAGAAAATAGTCAAAATTGTCCATCAAAACCTGCTGCCCTGTTTCCTGTTTTTTAAACAAAATTGACACTACTGACAGCAGTCTATCAATTAAGAGTATTTGTGATAGTCATTATTAATTTCCTGATTGTAATGGATTCAACTAAATTTAAGTGGTGTAACTGCACTATAAATTTCCATAAATAAATAGGTACCTATTTTATATAAATATACCCAATAAAATCATTCATTAAATATGTTGATCCTGTCCTGACTGCTTTTATAGCTCTGATTTCGCCAATATTTAAACGCTCGTCTCTTTTTAAAAATTCAATTCATGATCATAATAATATCAATTTTCGGTAAACTTTGCGAAGTAGCTTTCACAAATCCCGTTTCATACATTCTGCTTTAATTATAAGGGATGATTTTAAATGATTATTACTAAATAATAATTTTACTTAATAAAGGAATTTGAAGATTAAGGAAAATAACTTATAGACTTGAAAATATTTTATACGAGTGTCACTGACAGACTGACACTACTGTCGGTGTTGACAGAGCGTCTTCTTCCAATTTTTTTCCTTTACGCAATCATTTACATATAATTTCACTACAAGGTGCCCCTTATAACGTCACAGCCGTTTTGAAATGTTATAAAAAAATCAGTTTTAAATAATTATTTTAAAACTGTTCTGACGCATTTCTCAATCTCTAATTGTGTATACACACTAGTTAGTACGTGTAGAATTATATTATCTACTTTTTGAAATTTGGTCAACAACCCTATTATAGTCCTTTACCGAGGAGCATAAATAAATATTATTTTTTAAGATCTCCTTAAAATTGAGGAAAACCTTTTCAAGTTATTTTAGTTAATATAGTTTTTTTAAATTACACCCTGCGATTGAAGAAGGCCAACGTTGTGAAATATTTAACCACGT
>NW_019419862.1:4155-7530 GCF_000390285.2 Anoplophora glabripennis
TATTTATTATTTATATTATAAATAAACACAATAAAATCATTCATTAAATATATTAATCCTTACCTGACTGCTTTTATACCTCTGATTTCGCCAATATTAAAACGGTCGTCTCTTTTTAAAAATTCAATTCATGATCATAAAAATATCAATTTTCGGTAAAATTTGCGAAGTAGCTTTCACAAATCCCGTTTCACACATTCTGCTTTAATTCTAAGGGAAGGAAGATATTAAATGATTATTACTAAATAATAATTTTACTTAATAAAGGAATTTGAAGATTAAGGAAAATAACTTATAGACTTGAAAATATTTTATACGACAGTATCACTGACAGACTGACACTACTGAGTGTTGATAGAGTGTCTTCTTCCAATTTTTTTTCCTTTACGCAATCATTTACACATAATTTTACTACAAGGTGCTCCTTATGACGTCACAGCTGTTTTGAAATATTATAAAAAATTTAAATAATTATTTTAAAACTGGTTGCGACGCATTTCTCAGTCTCTAATTGTGTGTATACACTAGTTAGTACGTGTAGAATTATATTATCTACTTTTTGAAATTTGGTCAACAACCCTATTAGTGTTAACTAATGATATTGTTGGAAACATCTATTCCTGGGACTATATTCCAGAGCTGATAATATAGTTAAAATAATTGATCAGGAAAGTAACCAGACATAGATAGCCTACAAAGATGTCATGTCTTAAAATGTCATTGCTACTGACAGAAAGTGACCTACCAATCTGTTAGTTAATACTAGTACCGCATAGGCAAAAAAAAACAGTTTAACTAATAATATTGTACTAGTGCGTTCATAGCACTACATATTAGTAGGTCACTTTCTGTCAGTAATTACATATGCCAGTAGACCCAAAGTAGCAATTATATTTAAAGATATGACATAGCTTTGTACGCATTCAAAATGTACGCATAATGTAGATTAACTACACAATGTTTTCAGTGTTGCATTGAACTCATAAACTGTAACATTTTATCTCAAATAGGAAAAAAGGTTAAATAAATAAGTGTTTGAAAACGATACGTCAATTACGGTCTCCTCTTGCCCTTGTTATTTCTATCTTTACCAATAAAGTGCCTACACAAATATTGATCAAAGGGTGGGCGATCGAAATTTTATGAAATGTGCACCTACACCAATATCAAATTTGCACAACATTTGTACAACATTTGCCATATTATTCTGACAGTTTCTTACGTTTAAGTGTTCAGTTAGCCACATTTTTTTTATATTTGTTATTTGTGTGCGTCAAATGTGCTAGATGTTTGCTACAAATAGTCAAATATGCTAGACCCCTTGCTGGGCACCCTATTTATTAAAATTTATTAGAAATATTTTGTGCTACAAATTTATTGAGTTCAAATTTTTGTATAATATTCTAAGTAACTTTTTATTTTATTTCATCATTAAGTTGTTCAACACTTCAACACTACTTGAAGAAAGAAAAAATACAATTTCTCGAGTGTAAAAAAATGAGTGATAGTGATATTGGTTTACACTTCTCGCCATGCACGTCACACATACTATTTCGGCATTTTGATCATCTGATAGTAGAGAAAATCGTAGCAGAGAAAGATTTGAGGAAGTTGCAGTGTCTAAATATGTTCCTTTTTAGGGTTCATTAAAAAGTATATTTGGGTTTCATTTTATTTCTTATTATGTTAAATACTGACTAGGTTATACAGACGTATAAGATAAAGGCACAGAACAATCGGAACAAGGTCTAGTAAATGATTGAAATGAAAATTGCCAATGGAAGTCACTCAGTTAAAAGTCAACGCGCAGAATTGTGATTACGTTCCATATAGACAGCAGATCTCAAAAAGTAGATAATTGTAAATAAATGGATTAGAAGAAATATATGTACACATTTAAGATTCACCCTGTATACTACACTCTTCTTCATTTATTATACAACTGAGTTAATCACTTATTATGGTGTGACATATTTTAGAAGAAACCAAAGTTAATTATAAATCATATAAAGAATATAATACATTGATTGGAAAATTCAAATGTTTTACAGACGTTTTAAATTTGTTACTAAAACCTCCATTTCCAGTGCTAACTGAAACCGATTTGAAAGTAGTAGGCGGATATCTAGATGGACTGATCTAATTGTGAGAAAAAAATAAACAAGAGACTGTTACACAATCCTTAAAAACCGGATCTTAGCAGCGTAAGACTTCGATATCAGGGTCGACCCTAGCGTTGGTTCATTTCTCGGGTAGTTCTTTCCGACAGATCAAATTAAAATTATGATTAACGATGTGTTGAAGATGACTAGAAATAGTGGCGGAGGCGATGGTAGTAATAACATCATAATCAAATCGACGTAACCATAATTCATCATCGGTATAAATTTTTAAATGTGTTTCTTTCAATCATTTAAGACGACATTTGGTTCTTGGGATGTTAATATAATAGGCGAGCGGTTCACCCCCAAAAAGATGCTACTAAATGAAGGTAACCGACTAAATTTTTAACTCGCCGAATGGCTTTTTTGTTGTAAAATGGACCAAAATAAACACCTTTTGTTCTTTGACAAAAATTCGAAAAATGCTTCGTTTCCGAGATATTTATAATTTAATGTGAAAAAAATGACGAAATCGACAAACTTTCGGAATTTTTTTTCTCAAAAACTACTGAACAGATTTTAATTATAAAAAAAAACATAATAATCGGCAGATCTTCTACTTTAAGATATATTTTTTTGGTATAGGTCAATTATTTTATTGAAGGTCTAAAGCGAGTAAAAAACAATCTACAAATAGTGAAATTGTAACTCTAGATTCATTGACACATGGATGAAGAATCGAAAATGGTTGTTTGGATTTTAATTATTTCGAAGGAGAAACTGCCTTAGATATGCTTCAAAAATATTTTTGTTCATGTAGTGGAAAATGTTCTACGAAAAATTGTAACTGTTTGTCGTCGAACCTGGAATGCTGTGCAGTCTGTACGTGCTCAGATGAATGTCAGAATGTTTCATCCGAAATTGATGATGAAAAGCTTATTTGAATTCAAGAACTTGTCGATAAAAAAGAAATTAATATACTTTGCTCTTAATATTTTTGTAAAATAAAAATAAAATAATTATCCAGACCGTTAAGTCAATTATTATTATTAGGTTAATTTAACGATTTAAAAGCTTATTTAGTCATTTACAAAACCAAAAATTGAATATTTAAATTCTACTAATTACTTGCAAAAAACTTACTCCGGCTACAAAACAAAACAAAATGATCTTTTGACCATTTGTACTGTTAACATATATCGATTAAAAAAATCATAATAATGTTTATTGTAAATATAATCTAATCCAAGATATTGTAAAAAGAAAATTTAAA
>NW_019419863.1:0-4388 GCF_000390285.2 Anoplophora glabripennis
TGAGCATACTTTCATACACGTTTTGTAGCTGTTGTTCTTCGATATTGCTGTTTTAAAAATAGTATTCAAATGTCTAAGCAAAAAATAATCTAAAGGACTTGGATCCGCTGACCTGTCTGGCCATTACCCTTAACTAATCAGTCGGTTATCAGAAAACTCTTCTAACAATGAATTTTTGTCCTTGCAGTATAGGCGGTTGTCCCATCTTATTGAAAGTAACGTAATTGAATTTCATTATCATATAACTGTTCCAAAATTTGTGTTCTGCCTATATTCAGCGTTTATAGTTTCATAGAATATACAGTGTGTTTCTAAAATAGGGTTCCAAACTTCTGCTGCGTTTATAACTCATTAAAATAAGCCAAAAAGTTCCTATTAACATGTGCCCTAAAACGCACCCTTAGGAAGTTATATGCCCTTAAAAGGGCTCAAACAAAACTGTTTTTTTTTTCTGTTATTGACAAAACGGTCGCAAATAAATAGAAAAAAATTTATGGGTCTTACATAACTTTTTACGTTAAATAACATGGGCTACTCCGTTTTTCGACATGCAAATCATATGCGTCCCATTTAGGTTGGTGAAGGGGGTTTTCGGCCCGTAATTTTTTTTATTTCAATTTTTTTACAATTTTCTCTACAGATTTATAAAATCTTAACAATTTTACGTAAAAAATATTATCTTTGTCCAAATCGATATTTCCAATGGTTTTCGAGTAAATTGAGTTTGAAAATTACTCTGCTCTTTAAGTTATTAGGCCAAAAATTACAAAAATCTGTTTACCATGGCAAATAAAAGACTGACGTTGCCACAACGCTTAACAATTTAAGTTATTGATAAACTGTCAATTGAGCTTTGCAGTGTTTAATTAGTAAAAGTGGTGAGTGGAAAATTTAAGTATACAACATTATTGCAACTCATAAAATGGAGTCATATTCAAACACGGAAATGGCAGATATGCACTTTATGTACGGCCGTGCGGCTGGAAATGCATCAGAAGCGAGGCGTCTGTATGCGGCAGCATACCCGAATAGAAGACTTCCTTCTCGACAGGTATTTCAGAGGATCCATCAACGTTTAAGAGAAAATGGTTCGTTCCAACCAAGAGTAAATGATCGTGGCAGAGACAGATTTGTAAGAACACCGGTGATGGAAGAAAATGTATTGAGAGCTGTGCAGGACAATCCAAGGGTTAGTGTAAGAAGTGTCGCACGTATGCATAACATAAGTTTTTCCGTAGTTTGGCGAATTCTTTGCGAACAACTACTTCATCCTTTTCATATCCAGCGTGTTCAAGCTTTAAATCCGAATGACTACGAACCACGTCGGCAGTTCTGCCAATGGTTTTTGCGAAAATCGAGGCGGATTCCGAATTTTGCATCTCTTATTTTGTTTACGGATGAGGCAAGCTTCAGTAAAGATGGTTATGTCAATTTTCATAACGCTCATGAATGGGCTGATGAAAACCCACACAGCATATTTCAGTCCAGACATCAGATTCGGTTTTCCGTCAACGTTTGGGCAGGCATTTTAGGCGATCGGCTAATCGGACCGTTTGTGTTGCCTAATCGATTGAATGGTGAGGATTATTACAATTTTTTAGTTAACGACTTGCCAGGACTTTTGGAAGATGTCCCTTTAATTGAACGCCAAAGCATATGGTTTATGCAGGACGGGGCGCCACCTCATTACCTACATAATGTAAGACAACACTTAAATGAGTTGTATGGAGAAAAATGGATAGGCCGAGGAGGTCCTGTTCCCTGGCCTCCACGTTCCCCTGACCTTAACCCCCTGGACTATTTTTTGTGGGGTCAACTTAAGGCAAAGGTTTATAAAATTCCAATTGAGACCATTCAGCAACTACGGGAGGAAATTGAAACCGCGTGCATGGAAATAAGGCAAACACCTAGAATTTTCCAAAGAGTTCGCAAGTCATTGAAGCGTCGAGCTAGATTATGCATCGAAATGCAAGGTGGTCACTTCTAGCAGTTCTTGTAATTTAACTTATTATTACTAATTTTAATCCCATTATTTTCTATTTCACATTTAGCTATTAATTGTCTGCAGTAGTAATTAGTTATTTAATTAGTAAGTGTAACTCTAAATTTAAATAGTCTTAGTTTATGTTCTAAATTATTTATTAAATGATCGGATCCTTCATAACTGCAATTTATTTGAAAAAAAAACAATTTTGTTTGAGCCCTTTTAAGGGCATATAACTTCCTAAGGGTGCGTTTTAGGGCACATGTTAATAGGAACTTTTTGGCTTATTTTAATGAGTTATAAACGCAGCAGAAGTTTGGAACCCTATTTTAGAAACACCCTGTATGTACTGCTATATGCCTTTTTCATATCGCTACCTTAACACCTCGTTTTAAGGGATGTAAGCTGGTTCCTACAAATGTATAAGGATTCTCTACAACTCAGATTTTACAGGGTGTTTCAGAAAAAGATGGCAGAAAATTAATTCAAACGATAACTACATGGAGAACGGCCGCTACTGAAAAATGCGCAAATGTCAATTTAACGTTATCGGTCATCGTTTACAATGAACTATGACAAACTGTTGCGTCTACACCGGAGATACTGCGGTCGCGAATTGGTTACATAAAATGTCGTGAAAATTCCATCAATCACCAGCCGGTAAAACAGAATGTTGTGTTTTTAATGTAATATTGATCCTATTGATTCCAATTTTACCAAAATTTAATTGTCAAAACGAAGGAACTAAAATAGCTATTTCACAAAAAAAATACTGGTCACGTGACTTGGAATCATTTATGTAGGACCTGTAGTAAAAACTCGAGTAAATAATTTACTTTTGTTTGATGTTTATAATATGTTTTGCGTTTGTGTCATTTTAAACTAATTAGATCAAAATTTATTAAATGTGGAGTCACATTTACAATTTTTATTTAACTTTTTTCGTATACCTTAAAACTATGTAAAAGACGAGGGCGGAACACTTCGGCGTGACCACCCTGTATTTCTCTGGCGGTTCACGCATCCCAATTAATAAACTCATTCCACCCTCCCGCGGCGCGTTGCTCGTACGCGGAGATTTTAATGGAATCCGCACAAAAAGACACCTCATAATTAGATTCAGCGGGCTCACAAGGGCCGACCGCTCGGGCAGAGTTGTTCGGCCGCCCCCCGGTTGAGTTACGCGTCCAATTGCCGCCTCCGCGTTAAATTTTAGCGCTTTAATGGACTCGGAGGCAGTAATGAATTACCGCGTATGATGCTGGGACAGCACTTTATTTAATTTCCCCGAGAAACACGGATTTTTTCAAATGGAAACCGCCGCAGTAAATATGTTTTATCGCGGGGTGAATTTTTTACTACACTTTTGAATTGGACGCCGGGAGGTTTTATTTGCGTCGTTTGAAACAGTGAAAATTACGTGGGTGTGCCGCGCGGATCCAACACCGGACCCTTCTATTTTTCCCGCCCTATTAACGACATTTTCTAAGGAATTGCGTTACAATAGTATAACGATTTAACTTTTCGGGATCCTAACGCGCATTTGGTCATGAGATGGACGCTCGGGGCGGGACACAAATCATTTTAATGCGTTAAAGCGCGTAGAACATCACGGGTTTTAATTAGTTTTTACGTGGTGCGTAAATGGGAATCGTCCGTGGCTTTATTGAGACATAACTTCACGGTACTAAAACTCGGATTCGATTAGCCGGCCGACCGTGCTGTGTTATAACTTAATTTATGTAGAAAATTTAATTTTACTTTCCGAGCCATAAATTCGTTTATGATTTATTAATTTTTACGGTGACGATGTGTAAATTTTTATACCCAGGTATCCCAGTGTCAGTTTCTACAAAACAGATTTGAAAATCCTCAAACGTACAACCCGAGTAATTTCAGAGTTAGAAATTTTGAACACCGCTGCAGGTTATAAATGACAATGATTGTTGCAGTGACGGCTCGTGGGTCTAGAATAGGGGGTCAGTTTTAAACATGCTTCAAATAATTTGGTCAATAAGTTTTTCGCTGAAACTGTTTATCTGCTTTATTAACCTTTTTCTTGTACTGTCTATTCTGTCTAATTTTGAAAATGTCTTAACGAATTTTTTTATTTTAGTTTTAAATCAATCCACTTGAAATAATTGAGACTAACGCTAATAATATTTTGAGTTTTCTGTTGATTTATGCACTGGAAAAAATAAATCTGTTAACAAAGGACCCATATCTAAGTCCACAGTAATATACATGGCAAGGGCGTCGCCAGCCAATGGGCTAGGGGGGGCAAGATGAGAGAGAGGATGGGAGAAATATAAATTATAGGTAGAAATAGGTATAGTGAATTAATTTTTTTTAGAAATATTTTTAATAAAACCTTTTTAATATTTTATGTTATTCTGATAGATAA